>NC_086173.1:78861923-79164953 GCF_023053635.1 Elgaria multicarinata webbii
AATGGGTGGTCTATACATTTACTCCCACAGGTTTCCAAGGAAGCTGCTTTCTAAAGCATGTCTAACAAAGTCCAAAGCAGTCTTAATGCTCTCTTACTTCTACAGAACTGCAGTTAGCCTTATTCACATAAAACATTCTGAAATATTTTTTAGAATATATCTCATGAAGAAACTTGGACTATATTGAATAGATACTAGCAAGAAGGCCCCAATCTGGTTTTTTGAAGGTATACTTCAAAGTATGCCTTATTTATCACTTCTTCTAATATCAAACTCAGCTGGCAAGTGTTGCCAGGAATGTAGTCAAAATGGGACAGCTAAAGTCAAGAGGGAGATACCAGCATGGTTGGGATATCCTCAAGATTAGTAAAACCCATTATTATTATTATTTAAAAAATGAAACAAAACAACAATAGCCAATGAGGACTGAGCATGCTCAGAAGCCACAGAATGCAGTGGCCATTATAAAAGAAAAATGGAGGTGGGGGAGTGAACTGCCCTGCTTGGAGGACATGCCTAGTTCAACCCCTGAAGAGCCCTTATTTTAGTTGCAGTTAGAACTGCATTTTAGAACTGCAACCTTTTGTTGCAGTTCCCACTTGTTTCTTATTTGTTTCTAAAATTTATATCCAGCCAATCAATGGCTAATTGGTATCCTCAAGGAAGCTGACAATTAGGTCTAAAGTACTGACTCAAGGAAAGGAAAGGTGCTCTCTATGTGGTACTGTTCTGTTGTGGATTCTTCTTTCCCATCAATTACACTACAGTGTTGAGGTAAAGTTAAACATTGGCAACCAAGTGGGTGAGGCCATGGGCAATGTTTTTTCCAATGGAATTGGTCTCTTATACTAGTTTAGTGGGTCAGACCCAAGCAATCTGCTCCACTTTGTGATTGAAGGACTTTACAATGGAAAAGCAGTTCCCTCAATTCTGTAGCAACAGGCAAATGGCATTAAAAATACAAAAAAAGAAAAAAGAAAAAAGGACATGGTGGATGCAGTAGTAGACTGTAGCAGTCCCGGAGATGAAATATGCTTCTCAGGTGCACATGTAACTACTAAGGGCAATGTAGAGGCAAATATTTTTAGTCTAAAAACTAAGTTCATATTTATCTCTTTTTTGTATTGTCTGTTATATGTTGAGTTCTTTTGCACAGTGAGGGAAGATATCAAATAAAAAGCCTTCAACTGGCTGACTAGTTCAAATTAATACATGAAATTCAGCCTCCTGGTTTCATGGCCCTGACTGCCTCCTCAGGGTTGCCAAGACACAATGCTTCAGAAGCTGCAACTGGCAGAATCACCATAATTTATTATTTATAACATGCCTAATATGTACTAGACATAATTAGAAAATTTAAAAAAGAAATAAATGGAGGAATGTTCCAGTTTGCAGGTTCACAATCTAAAATGCATAAGACAAAAGGAGAGGGGAACTGGAGTGAAGGGGGGATTTTTTTCACAAACCAGGAGAAAATGGGGGGGGGGGAGAAGGGTTAAAGAATATAATAATTAGCCTAGGAATGAAAAATAAATTTTCAAAAAGCAACACAATATAATGAAAGAGAGATGCAAGAGGGAAAGGATTAGTTTTTAATGCTTTCATAATGTGAAACAAAGGAAAGGACAGCTGAATATTTAAAGGAAGAGAGTTCTGCACATAGGAGACACAAGAGAGAAAGCATGGAGGTGAGACAGCACAATGGAGTGAAATTTCAATAGGAATATTAGTGTTTGATGAATAGATGGACAGAGGGAAAGCAAGAAAGATAGGTAAGAAAGGTCAAGATCATACGGAGCGAAGAAGTTTAAACTTTATATGAAACAACAGAGGAAGCCTACAAAGATATAACATGACCCCAAAAATGAAACAAGTACAGAAACAGCAGATTAAGCTGAGACACAGGAAAATAAAACATCACCGTAGTCAACTTAACAAAGAACTAGGGTCTGAATAAGAGCTTTAGTAAGATCAAAAGATAAAAAAGAATGAATTTTGGAAACGTGTGTGTGTGTGTGTGTGTGTGTGTGTGTGTGTGTGTGTGTGGAAGACAGAGAACCCAGAGCAGAAATGTGAAATGAAAAACAAAAACAAAAGAAGGACCAAAGTTAATGGTCAGCTTAGAGAAAACTAAAGAGTGATGTTGCCCAAGAAAGAGGTGAGAAAAGTAAAAATTTAGGGGGAAGAACACAAGTAATACTATCTTCTACATATTTAATTTGAGATAATGATCAGACATCCAGGAAAGTATAGGTGCAAGAAAACTGGAAACATCTGTAAGGACAGAGAGGGGAAAGGAGGGGACAAAAAGATAAAAAGTGTATATATAGTGGGATTGCAAGACAGTACAAGAAACCAGAGGAATGGTTCTATAGATATAAACTCACTATTTTTAAAAAAATCTATACTGATCTTTATAGTAAGGGTAGTGAGATAGATATCAGAGCAAGATAGAGGCTTTCCCCCTCAAATATTTATCTTCCACACTTGGACTCATCACAACGACAGCTTCTTTTAGCTCCTTTGCATTTGGAGGAAATTATGAATGAAATTATGAATATGAACACTGGGAAATCACCTGATCTGGATGGATTTCCAATTGAGTGGTATAAAACATTCTCTAGCTTTCTAGCTCCAAAGCTCTATTGTCTTTATAATCATATTTTTGAATCAGGCTCTTTCTTCATCGTTAAATGATGCTTATGTTACTGTGATTCCTAAACCTGGCAAGGACTACACCTGTTGTGTTCACTATTGACCTATATCATTAATTAATGTGGATATCAAAAATATTGACTGCATTAGTGGCTGATAGATAGCAACAAGTTATTGCAGCATTAGTTCAACCAGATGAGGAGGGATTTAATAAAAACAGACAGGAGCATGTTAGTTGTCGATCTGATCTCCTTAAATTCTGAAAGAACTGATCAGTCGGCCATTATTTCTTTAAACGCAGAAAAGGCCTTTGACAAAATTCATTGGAAATTTATTTTTATTACTTTGATTAATTTCGGTTTCACAACTGAATTTTTGAAATGGGTAAAAAAAATTATGTTCGGCCCCGAGAGCAAGAGTAAGGACTAATGGATTGTTTTCTGCCTTTTTTCCACCTACTTGGACGGGATACCAGACAGGGATGTCCACTTTCCCCATTGATATTTGATTTATGCTTGGAACCCTCAGCATGTGCCATTGTGAACCGCCCAGAGAGCTTCGGCTATTGGGCGGTATAAAAATGTAATAAATAAATAAATAAATAAATATTAGGCAAAGTCGCAGTATTCACGGTTTTGTACATGCTGACTTAGAATTCAAAATTATTCTGTATGCAGATGAACTTTTATTGTTTATTTCAAAACTCCAGTCATCGGTTCTGGCCTTGATGAAACTGATTAATACTTTCAGTGATTTGTCTGGCTATTCAATTAACTGGTCAAATCTGGAAATAATGCTGATTGGATATAAAATACATTCTAGTGTATTAGCCAACTGGCAGTTTCATCAGTGCCCTGATTCCATCACTTATTTGGGAATAATAATTCTCAGAGACATTATTTTCAGCATTGTTATTTTCAGCATTGTGTGATAAATTTAAATTACCTGCCACAGCTGAATTGCAACTGCCATTCTAGAATCTAGATTTGGCCCTGCAGCTTTTACTGCTTCAGAATCTCCTTTGCTATTGGAAGCACTTATTGAGGCTGACTGGGTAAATCAACCCACGATTCATGTTTATAAATAACTATTATCAGTAAATAAATACGATATGAAGGAGCTTCAGTAGGAATGGAATAGGGAATTGAAATGTCCTGTTTTATCGAATCAATGGACCATTGTTTTGGCATCAGTATCAGATATGTCAATGGATCTCCAGTTATGTCTTATCCAGCAAAAATTATTGTTTTGGGTATATTGCGTCTGTTTAAGGTTTGTTCAAATCGACTAATTGTTGGAAGTATCACACAGCTAATGCTTCTTTTGTTCATATGTTCCGGAAATGTCCAATAGTCGCCACCTTTTAGGAGGAAATTATCAGATGCATAAATTTTGTATTAGAAAGCTCTTTAATGTTTTCAGATGTATATGTCATCTTAAATTATGTACCAGTTTCTTGGAAGATAACACATGGTCAAAGTAAATGGATTTTTCACACCCTTTTGACTGCCAAAAGAATTATTCTACAACATTGGAAAGCTAAAAACACACTCCTTATAATGCAATGGATTGAAGACTTAACAATATTAGCAACATTTGAAATAGCATACAGGCATCACTTATGAATGGACTCATACTCAGACATTTGGTCTGCCTTTATGGACGTTTATGTGTAATCTATGCTACTTTTCCTTCTTTTCCTCTCTCTTTTTCATTTATAAATTGTGATATTTGAAAGGGACTGAAACAAGATTAGAGATGTAGGATTGGAAAGAAATTGCCAGACCTAAGATGTGACCAGCAGAATGAGAGAGAGAATACAACAAAAGGGTTAAAGCAAAAAAAGGAGGGAGAAAATGCTAAACAGATGATTCAGAATGTGAGTCAATGTGGATATTAAAATCACCAAGATAGAGTAAAAAAGAAGACACAGGATGGAGAGGGGGAGAAAGTAAGCCAAGACTCAAAGTTAGAGAGGGGAGATTAAGAGGAACCAAGAACATGAAAATCAAAGCATTATGTGGCTTAAAAGTAGGAAAGTTTGAAAACAGTAAAGGAATAAGAGGGGGAAAGAAAAAAATATGGAACTGACTACATGAGGAGACATCTATACAACTCATAAAGGTATAGTGGTCCTACCAGAATCTAGGCTGAAGACCTCACAACCCTAAGCCCCCTGGCTCTCCACCCCTACAAATCTCTCTTATATTTCTACAGTTTTGAACCCCCCTACCTTGTCCATATCTCGACATCCTTGATTTTCAGCTTCCTATCTTGTGTGTGTGTACACACTCCTATAACACCTATTAGCTAAAGGTCTCTGTCCCTTGGCTAGCTAGTACTCATGTCTCCACAACCTGCAACATCCTGATCTTAAGCACTGCAGGTTTATTTAGAGTCCCATATCACCTCAACCTCTTTCCTTTTCCCCTTCTTCTACTACCTTCCCCTCAGGTTCAGGTTTCTCAGTTCACTGCCTATTCTGCACCCTTCTTTGAGCTACCTTGTCTATGGACTCCCTGACATTTAGCTACTCCTGGAACCTCTTCCCAATTCTCCTTCTACCCGATTAGGCTACTCTTGTGCCTAAACTCTGTGTGAGGCGTAAATCCCATCAAAACTTAAGAGTGTCCCCTTCCCTTCATGAAGCTGGACTGCAGACATTCTGACAGCTTGCTCCATAAGTAGCTGGAAAGTTTGGTAACATTTGGCACCATCACATCATCACAATGAAATATAGATGTGTGGGTTTCAAGCCTTGTAGTATCCGCTTTTTTGTAATCAGCAATTAAAAACACAATGAAACTGAACTTCCAAGATTGGGCACACTACTGCATGGAGGCCATGGCTTGCCTGCCTGTATCTCTCTTTCTGTTTCTTTCACACAGAGACTGTAAGTTCTGTTGCTATGGAGCTTTGAGTTGTATTCAAGATAAACAGCCCATGTAAAACAGAATGAAGCTCTGGTTCTGTTCAGAAAAATAAGAACTTCTAAACGAAACCATCAGCCTTCTTTCAAACTTGGGAGTATGAGGACACCACTCATTTTGAAGAGCTGGAGATGTGGGGGGGTTTGGCAGCAGCCACACAATTCCCATAACATCTAGTTTGGGGCTCAGATGAAGACATTTAGAAAATGTATGTCTGACTGATGAATCTGTGTGGATTTTAGAGAAAATCTTCTACAATTCAGAGTGTTTCAGTAAGTAGAGGCATCAAGAATATTCTGCTATAAATTCCCACTTTGAAACAAAGTAAATTCACAAAAGACAGAATGTTTTTCACTGGAATGTTGGGCTTCATTTTGAGGTTTAACCTAGAGAGGGGATGTTGGAAGGCAAACACAAACATGAAATTAAGAGCAGCAAAAGCTTCCAAAGCTTGCATGCCAAGTTAACAAGAACAGGAACAGTCAATGCAACAGAACAACAGACACACAATTTCTTATTCTTTTTTTGCTACAAAAGCAGAAATAACCACAGATGGTGGCCACAACACATTGGCATTCTCTTCTCAAATATTGTACTGGGATTTCCTTTTGACCAAGTACTCTAAAATACTTGCAGTCTCCTCAAATGAAGGACTGTAATTTTCCCTTTTGCATCCCGAATCAAGCCCGTTTCAGTGGTCTCGTGGCTTATCATTATTGTTCTTCAGTGTCAGTTCATGGTAGAATAAAATTCCTCACACAGCACCAAAAACATTAAACTACCATCTCAGAGCAAAAGGCCTGCAGAAGCTCTAGCTGACGTAGCAGTGGAATAACTTTTCTCAACAGATATTTGTTGGCCATTAGATACAGCAGCTGGTGAGTACAGTATCAAGATAGAAGAAGGAACACTAATTTTGAATATTCATACAATAATATGTATATTATTATTATTATACAAATATATATATATATATTTGTATGAATATTCAGTATTCACATCCAAGTATGTGGAATGCATGCCACATATTGGATGTGTCATGCATTCTGAAGACATCCAAGTCCTGCTTCAATTTTAGACATACTCTGTAATTCAGATCTGTCATAAGGCTGTTTTTCTACTAAGCAAATGATGATGCTTTGTTGGTAACCAGCAAGTGGTAAAGAGGAAAAGCCACAGAAGGTTATTCTTGCCTGTCACTACTTTACCTTGTAATAAATATAAGCAGGTTGCATGTACTACTGTTTCTTGAATCCCCCCCCCCCGAATATTATGTTAAGTTTTGGATTAATATTTCCCCTTATACAAAGATCTGAAGGTGTGTATGTGCATGAAGAGACTAACACACAATACCTGAACAGCACTTGCAGTACAGTTCTAAACCTGAAATTACTCATCTTTGCCTGGTGCAAGTGTAAGGCTGACTGATCTTTCTAATCAAGGGTAGCTAATTAGGATCACACACTCCTTTCTCTCTCACCTAGTTAACACAAATGCAAGTTTCTGGAACAGGCAGGCTGTGTCTTCTGGAAACATGTGTTTTCAGTCATTTGGAGGCTTGCTGAATCATGATTGGCTTCGAAAAGGAAAGTGGGGAATTTGCATGTGAGAAGAAGGGGGAAATTGCATGTGAGCCTACAGGTGCATATTGGGCAGCCTTATACCAGTCCTCAAAGCGAGAGAAGCCCAAGTGTCAGAGTTTTGATGGGAGACAACAGGAGCAGACAATGGTTTTAATGCTGAAGACAACAAAATCAAAGTAGTTTAATTCTTTGTCATCTCAGCATGACACACAAGATAAGACACCCACAGGAAACATTTACTTTATGAGTAAATGACCCTGTTCAGATGACACGCTAAGCCACAGTGGTTGAGTTAAACATTATGGCTTAGCATGTCATGTGAACCATTCCTAACCATGGTGGCTACATAACCACAGTTTAAACAGGGAGCTTCGGCTATTGGGCAGTATAAAAATGCAATAAATAATAATAATAATAATAATAATAATAATAATAATAAACACTCACTAACCATTTGCTGCAAAAGGTTAGTAGCCTAACCATTGCTTAGCGTGTCATCTGGACAGGTCCAATTTAAGTTTAAGTGTTTGAGGATCACATCAAAAAAAGGGGGGAATCAATGCTAGCTATCAAAAAGTCATTAGAACTATTATGAAATGTACTGTGCATTTAGAGGTATATTTAGAACAAAGGAATTCACACAATGTTCTTACAATCACTTTTACACACTGATCCATGTTTAATTGCATTTTCCATACTATAATTTCTATAGCTAAAGAACAACCATTCATTCTCTTTTCTAAGGGAGCTCCTTTCATTTCTTCAAGTACATTATTGCATACATGAACTGAAAAAATTAAAAATGAAGCTGAAGACATGTGACCTCACAGTCCAAAAGCTGTGTAACTTTTAAGAGATTCCATAAAATGGGGTTGTTAATGCTTTGACTCAATACATGGATTTGCTTCCCCTACTCTTTTCAGGAAGATCAAAGGAAAGAAGATACCTCTCAGCCCAAACAGTTTGATTCATCAGTCTAACAGGACAGAACCAGAGAAAATCAGAAATAAAAGTTGACATTTAGTGTCCAGCCGACTAATGTTGCACTTCAGTTTTATTCTTTGGTAAACAGGAAAGGATTAAAAAAAATATGACGCTCTATTTTCTGTGGCTTGGGCTAGCCAGGACTTCTTAAAATAAATTGCCAAGTGGAGAAAAACAAAGATACACACACACACAGTCCAAGATGGCCTCAGTTAACCCCTTTTACCAGGGACTAATATGGCAAACCATACCTCGCTTCCAAGCATCCTTAGATTGAGTGGAGGTGACTACTGTGTTCTGAACGGAATCGAAACTTAGCAATATAATGAAGATTTCACACTCGCATTTGTCATGTTACTTTATTTGTTCAGCTTTCCAGAGTCTGTAATTCATTATGAATGAAGAGGTTGCTATTGGGGACCAGGTGTAGCTTTTAACTCAGACTTAAAATCCTGCTGAGCGCATGGCAATGGTAAAGTACAGCCTTTGTGACTGGCTGGGGAATGTCTCTACTTATATTATTCAGTGAATGACTCCATTTTCTTTTTCCCTTCATAAAGTAGAAATGTTTGTGTGCTTTAAAAAAAGTCCTTTATTTATTTATTTATTTATTCATTCATTCTCCTAAAGTGCAAGGGGAGGGAGTCAGATATGCATCATACATGATCCAACTGCATTTCTGTTCCTGAGTTCTAAATCCTATTGCCCACAATTAGATTAAAAATGCTATGTTGTGACTCTGTTGTAACTGTCCCTTTGTCTTCCTTGAAATTAGAAGTTAAAACTGAACATGTTCTGACAGTTCACTAGTCAGTTTTCAGCCTTAATATCTCCTTGTACTGTGCCCAACTTTGTCTGTGCATTTTATGAGCATCTCTCCAAGCTAGCAACAAACATAAATGCATCTATCCCATTTAATTTGACACTCGCTGTGTTTTGCTGATGCTAATTGTTCACGCCTTTTGCTTTTTAATAAAGACATTTATGTCCCCTTCAAAACGAAGGAGCAATCAGTCATCTCATCTAGCTTGCTGAAGCTGCAGTTTTGGCTTTATTTGGTGGGCAACAGGCTGAGATAGCAACTATGCTCTGAATGCAAGGCAAGAATGAAAATTGCTAGAAGATGGAACTGAAAAGGAGAAAGGTTGTCTTCAAAACAGCACTCTGCAATAATATCACATGAAAATACAGGAAATTGCTGGCCTCAGGTAGTAGTTTCTCTTTAGCATGAATATTCATGAGGACAGCAAACAGGAATAGACTGTCAAGGTTGGCTTCCTTCCTTCCACTGCCCCCCCCCCCAAAGAGAAAAGGACACTATTATCAGAGGGGAAATAAACAAGAGAATAAGGTGTGGCTCCCACCCTGCTACCCTGAGCACGTGATGCTGAGAGTGTTTATAGGAAAACAAAGAGAAATGTACGCTACAGCCTTGCAAAATTGCTAAATGTTTATGCTTTGTCACTAAGTTCCAGGAATAAGATAGGACTAACAGAATGTGATATTTGACTACTTTAGTAATAAAACTTTTAAAAATATATGTATTTAAAATGCAGGGGAAAGCCAAACCAACAAGAACCATGGAAGTGGCAGCCACAATAGTGTTTATGTGTAGAATTATCACATAATTCAATAAGGCATATCCCAGTTTTCTACTGCTAAGATAACCAAGGTGGCTAATATATTGTTGTTGTTGTTGTTGTTGTTGTTGTTGTTGTTGTTATTTCCCACCTTTTTTCTCAAAACTGGGCCTCAAGGCAGCTAGTAAAATAGTTACTGAAACGTATTGCTCACTCTGTACGTCATTAAAAAAAATCTTTTCAGCATAGACACGTAGGGACAGCAGCAACATAATTCAACATATCAAAACAGCAGCAAAGAATAGGCAGATAAAATATCGGTTTCCAAACATCTTCAGGAATAAAAAAAAATCTTGGGCATTCACTGGAAGCCCAGCAAGGAGGAAAATTGGAGAACCTCCCAAGGGGGAAATATTCCAAAGCCTGGCTGCAACCCTCCCATATATAATCACCCAACCCACCTAATGCATTTCTGTTCCTTACAGATAACCAGCCCTTCACAACAGACAGACAGACATGTACAAAATAACTAATGAAAACAATTCTTTGCTTTACCCTAGGTTCCTCTTAATACATTGTATTTTTTTCAGGGAGTAGGTGGATTGTAACCTGAGCAACTACAACCCTTGATATATGTGCTGTTTTCCTATATGGGTTGCCAAGACAACTACTCCCTATTGACATTTTATTGGATTTGCCTGAGCAAAACAACAAATCCAGCAAACAGAGGAGTTAACATTTTCTCTTTGTGTGTATGTGTTTTTATTCTAGAGACATCAAAATAATAAAAATTGTACTTTTTAAAGGGGAAAATGGGTAAGAAACTCACAGTCCCCCCCCCAAATCAACAGTAAAAATGGCAATTCAAATCCATGGTCATTTATAAAATTGGTTAACTCCTGCTATCTGTGAATATTTCCAAAACAACAAACAGACAGTTGCAACTGATGTGATGAGTAGGCAGGTGCAATGTTACGTTTAAAAAAAAACATGCATGTTATTTTTTACAACATGGGAATCAACCCCTGAAATCCTCACTCAAAAACCAGTTCTATAGGAAAATACATCTCCCTATAGGACAATCAGGAGCCATTGTTTACTACAAAATGAGCAAGAGTCTAGCTGCTAGATTGATCGCAATTCTGCTGAACAAACCATGTCAGAACAGTATATTTGAAGCAGGTCAGAACATCCAAAAAGATCTGTGAAAATGCAATTCACTGCACAGAGAGAAGTGAATCAGTTCTACCATACCTTTGAACTGATCAAGCATTTCAGGGAGATTAAACTGACTGGTAGACGAAGTGCTGACTCTGGAGCTCTTTGTTTGCCATTACAGGACAAGCCTATACAACCTCAAGCAAAATCTGTCTAGTATGCTAAGTGATGATACTGAACAAGGGAAGCTCCTTCACATGCATTCCTGCTGTGTGTGTCTTCTGCAGGACATTCCAGAACCTTCGAAGTTGGCTGCAGGCAGAGTCCAACCACACTGATCCTTTCCAGGGGGAGGGGCTACCCTCCCCTGTCCTCCCCAGACTGGGCTGGAGCAGCAAAGACAACCCCCCTACCCTAACTTCAAAAAATATTAGGAATCTCCTTCCTGCGCAACCAGCAGTAAAAATGAAACCAGAACATAGAAACAAACTGGCTAACAATAACCATGCAGGATAGAGGGGTACAGACCCAGACATTTCTGACTACCTCCCCTTCAGGTACAGAGAGTCATGAGCCTGTGAAGACAACCATGGTGCCCTGCAGAACAAAGGCAAGTGGACTGCAGGTGGGATCTACAGAAGCAAACACATCAACCTCGTACTGCTTGGGAAACCTGTGTAAGGAAATTTGCCTTGCAAATTTACTCCTTAGAGGCATTACCCTGCAATGCTGTTGTGGTTGCTGCCCTGCCCCCCCTCCGTCCCCGCTGCCCAAAGAGAATGCAAACTGGGCAGCAGTATAAGTCAGGCAAAGCCTGGGTGAAGCAATAGGTCTTTGACTTTGACTAGAACTATGGCACAGTTGGCACTTCCTGAATACCAGGCTGCAATGTGCACGTAGTCTTGCCTAGCAATGTTGAAAAGATCTTTAGAGGGAAAAGGTCTCCCTTGGCTGGTAGAGATCATCTCCTGGTCCTCCTGAGACAACTCCTCATTGTCCCTGATTTCTGACCCCACTGAGACCTCAGATCTGTCAGGTGAAGATCTAGGCAGGCACGGCCCCACTTCCACAGTGCTTCAGAGGTGCATCCCAAGAGCCCCGGGACATGCAAGAGGGTGGTCCTGCTGCCAGTCTCATTGTCTTCTTTCTCTGTACCCACCCCGTCTCTTCTCTATGTGTGTGCGTGTGTGCGTGCGTACATGTGATATTTGCAACCTCTTGGATGAGTATTGGAGGATTCTGGTGGGAAAGACACCCTGAAAGAGCTGAAGAAAGAAGTAGAAGAAGGAGAGTACACACCCTCTTGCTCCTCTTCTGGCTGAACCTGTCCCATGTTCCTTTTGGGTTCTGTGGCCTCCATTCTGTAAAGCTTCAATGACTTGGCTGCTCAACCTCCTCCCACTGAAACACCTTTCCCTTGATCTTCTATGAGACTACCTGTCTTACCCACTGGGGAAATTTGGGATGAACTTGGTTTCCCAGGGCCCTCAGACTGGTCCACTCTTCTGGTGCTTGGTACTACCAGGGCTTGTGGAGTCAACTCAGGGGAACTCTTTCCCAGCAACAACATTGCCCCTACCTTGTTGACAGCCTACTGCATGTCAGTTCTTGGAGTAGTTTAATCTGAAACACAAAGTAGGGGAAGGCTGAGACAGCAATAGAATTGGTGACAAAATGTAGTAGCAGAGACACTCTGCATGCCTGGCTCTGATGACCTGAGCTGCGGGGAACAGGGAACATCAGCTCTTCCTGCACTGTGTTCTGCGGCACCACCTGAACCTGGGTAGGTTGGTGTGTCTCCATAGACATGTCTTGCTTCCCTGTCCTGGTAGCCTGTCCAGTTTCAGAGCATTACAACAGTTTAATCTGGATTCTGCTTTCCCACAAGCGATAGAAATACAAATAAAGTTGATTGACCCCTGTGGGTCCCGTTCCATTTCCTTAATGAGGAAGTGTTGGGTGGGTACATGGATAGAAGAAACAAAAATCAAACTGAAAGCTTGCTGAGCCCTGTTGCACCGATGCTAAGCAGGACTGGTCTAGGGAGTGCAGGCTAACTCTTCCCCTGGACAGTATCAGTGTGATTCGATCTTGCTTGCTGTCCAGAGGGAGGGGCTACTCCGAATGCTCTCCAGAAGATATGGGAAAAGAGAAAGCTTCTGACTGCTTAACAAACCATTGACCCTGTTCAGATGACATGCAAAACCATGGTGGTTAAGCATTTCGAGCTAAACATTATGGCTTAGCACATCATGTGAACCATGACTTAGCGTTTCACATGAATCATTCCTAACCATGGTGGCTACATCACCACGGTTTAAACAAGCTTACTAACCATTTGCTGCAAAGGGTTAGCAGCTTAACCATGGCTTAGCGTGTTATCTGAAAAGGCCCATACATCTGAATGATTGGTTTATGAGAGCCTTAGAGCTAGCACGTACAAGACCATTATGCTAAATCTGAGTAAGGGACAAATTTGCCAGGGAAGCTAAAATGATTACATTGTATGGCCGCCCTGAGGCCCAGTATTGGGCAAAAGGCGGAATAATAATAATAACAACAACAACAACAACAACAATAGCTGGACTTTTCCTCAGAAATCTTTTACAGAGATGCAGGATTTATTGCTCACAAAGAGCCTTGCTGAGAATTAAGCCTTGCACACTCTCAAATACAAAGTTACCAGCTCAGCTACTCTGCGTCCCTCAAAACTAATTCCGATATAATATATTGTGCTCAAGGCTTGGCTTCTTTAAAAAAAAATTGGATCATCTTAGCACAAAAGCATTTTACATAAGGACTGTTTAACCACAGAATTTTTGTACAGCTGAATTTGTAGACAGGGCCATAGAGGAAGTTAAGACTCTATTGGAGTGCTTTAATATTGCTGTGTAGACTAAATATACCTTACAGAACAGTCTGGAATCCCAAGATTCTAGTCTCATGACTTGAGGAAAAATTCAACAAGGACGTGTCCTAATTAAATAAAGGAGGCTATGGCAACTACTGGGCACATAACCAGGAGACCAGAATCACAATGAAGTTGCCTCCAAACAAGAAAAGTCGCAAAGCTGAGAATGTTTGTATTTCAAACCCTCAATATCTTACTTAGGAAACAAAGGAAACTTTAATGGCATGACTAATTCATATTGTCCCACTTAGTTATGCTAGCCAAAGGCATATCTACCCCAGAATTATGAATGCTCAAAAAAAGAGAAGAAGCTGATACTGGAAACAACCTTCCCTGAAAACTCAGCCAAAAAACAAAACAAAAAAATCAACACTTTTTAATCTTAAGTAGATCTATGCCATTGTTTCTGTGTATACACCAGGACATGCATGCCAATGGATTTATATACACTCTTATCTTAAATGACTTTTGCTATGACTGGACACTGATAAAGGCTGACAGTGTGCCAGGCAGGACTGATAAAGAGTTATTCATTCATGCAAGAACCCCATTAAAATGTCTCAACTCACCATGAGATACACCTATCCTTGCCTTATATCATATTTTCACTCAGGTTTTCCTTCCCCTTGCTTTGTCTTTTGACTCCACATTTGTAACCCAAATCCCTGCCTGTAGCCTGGAAGCCACTGAGGTGCTTCCAGGCAAAGCTTTTATGGTGTCACCACCCTGCCTCGTTTTTCCAGAGATCCAGAGGATGTATGTTTTCCCCACTTTCCCCATCTTTTCCCTTAATGCAGAAAACCTGTTAAGGAGAAAAAGGTGGAAGAGCTGCTTGATGCCTTCTGATTGCTAGTGCTAAGTACTCTTGGCCTGCAAGTACCCTGTTTTTATCTCCCTCGCCTCATCCTGGGTGTTCTTTTTCACGGTCACAACAGAACGCCACACTGCAGCCTTTTTCAGGCAGAGCAGCCATCTTGAACCCAAAGCTGGAAGACAGGGCCCACTTTTAGTAGATTTACTGCATATGGTTTGTCTTGAGAAAGGGCAGGGGTGTTGAAGCTCTTTCAAATTTGGAGGAACTCTTAGGGGCTGCATTCCAGTGGAGGCCAAAGGCGAGAGGCCAAAAATACCAGCATATTTTGTGGTTCTTTACTTCAGCATTTTTCTGGTCTTTCTTATGTGTTTGTTTGTGCATGTGTATGGGTGTGTGTTTTTATAAACAAAAAGAAAATAGCCATAGTAGTGCTGGTACAACACGTCTTCTCTAAGGAGGTGATCCACTTGCGTATTTCTGTTACAACCAGCAATGCTGGAGAAACTCGAAATTAGGTGGCTCAGAAGTCAAAGCTGTTGTGTTTGTAATGCTTGTACATGTGGCGAGCTGGGATGGCTTTCTAATGAACTTCATCGTTCAAGTAGAGATTGATCACAGTCTGCACAGTCTCTATGTTGTTTTTTCTCAGTCTTTTCAACCAGAAAGGAACTTTTCTAAGTTTCTTATACTTTAGAAAACCTCCTTCCATGCTTATAGCACTGTGTTCGTCTCTTTTTCAGCAGGAAAATAGCATTTCAGCCAGACATGTGATGCGCCCTGGTGTGGTCACATGACCATTCCAGGAAGTGTTGCCGGGCTAAAACGCTATCTCTGAATATAGTGACACTAGTTAGGACTGCATGCACATGGTGTTTCAAGGAAGAGGAGGCTGGGAAGGCAGCAGAGCTGTGCTTCTTTAGCAGTTCATATACAGAAAATGAGAACTTGGAATAATGGAGAACTTTCATCCAAGATTGGATGGAGGAATTTAGAACCCACTGAGCAAATTATAATTTATGTCATGATAAATTCACCCATCCCTAGTTCCAACCCACTAGAAGATCAATGCACAAGAGACTGAAGAGATATTAAAAACTAGTTTTTAATGTACAGATAGTCTTGTCTCGCTTGTTATTGAACTCATGCAGGTCATTCTGGGGGCCATTGGGGCTGAGGACCAGGATAAAAAAAGGTTAAAATAATAAGTATATGATTACTATGTTACATTTTTACATATAACCTTAAAAAGCAGATATTTTCCACAAGGCTCTCTCTTTACACAGGAAAGCCTTTAAGTCATTATGCATGATACTGGATAATGTATTTGATGAAGGATCATTGATTAAGGTTTAAGCAATTAGTGATACATGGTTTGTTTCTATATGTTTGTATTACATTTAGATCACATTTTAAATCAGCTTTGGTTTTAAAATGAAAAACTTACAGCAGATGAAGCATTTAAAAAACCAATTAAAAAAGGTTAAACTCAATTTTTTTTAAAAAAGTTAGCTGTTAACCATGTGAATAAAAATCTATTACATAATTTCATATCAAACAACTTAAAATATGAATTCATTTCACATTAACCATGAAGTATAACTAGCATACTGCCACATTTAGAAATTTACTTAGTGTTTCCATCTTGAAAGGAATTTCTTTCAATGGTAAGGAAAGCAACTCTTCAAACCCTACCCCGTTACACAAAATAAAATATAATTTACTCTTCCCAGGTGTGATTATGGGTTAAGTTCAGTTTTTCTGCAATCTCTTGCTGAGCAATACTGACAAATTTCTGACATGTGAATTCTGTTGAATTGAAGAACAGCTGCTGCCCAGAGCACTCTCCACATAAAACAAAATCCCAACCTTAATAAATAAAATGCATTCACATAATAATCCAATTGGTTGCTAGACAGGAAGTATCTTTGCCCTTTAGCGAAATAACTTTTGAGAGCTTCCTGAATTGCAATTGTCTGTATAGACATGCAAAGCAAAAATCTGAAAATTTCCTTTTATGAAAAATATCATTGGATACAAAAACAAGAAGTATGAACACATATAATACAAAATACAGCAGCGACTTCAGCTTTATAAATGAAGCTATAAAAGAATGTGAAAACCAAGGCTCAGGGGGGCTGACTCCATCATTACATTTCTATTCAGCCATCTTAAAGACAAATGCAACTCTGAAGCAGATCTACAAAGCTGCCAGAGGACATTCGTCAACTTAATACTCGAGTTTAAGACAGCCATAAAGACTAATCTCTTCCAGCAGACCTACCCAGATGAATTTTAAACCCAAGAATTTTAAGATGTTCTGATTGTTATTTTAATATTGTATTGGTTTTATATGCTCTTTTAATCAGTTTTATGCATTTGATTTATACTGCATCAGTGTATTTACTTTTGTACCCCGCCTTGATCCAGAGGGAGAGGCGGGTAAGAAATAAATCTATTATTGCACGAAGCATTTTTCCTGTAATATTTGGGTCTGGACAGATTACTTATTAGCAATGTGGATTTATATAAATGAAGGCAATTTAAATCACTAACTTAAATTGGCAAGAGAAAAGTTTGATTTAAATCACTTATTTATATCATGTTTCCCATTGAAGCTTTCTCATATATTTCCTTAGCAATGGTACAAAACTGACCACTAAACCATATTAATTTAGAACTAAATAGTGTATTATTTACACTGTTTCTTTCCTACAAGCAGGAGTTGCTACTCTTTGTGTTTCACTGTATCATTTTGCATGCATTCCTTTTTTTCTTTTTCTTTTAACCTTCAGAGGTCTTTAAAATATTCAATGGATTAAAATGGAAATGTCTGCCAAGGATTAATTGTGTTTGATCGTGTGAACCAGGTCATGGTGTTTCTTTGACCAGCACCCGTGACAGTTTGAGGCTAACAATGCAATCTTATATCTGTTCAGAAATAATTGAGGTACAGATACAGGATTATAGTTAAAATACGGGCATATGGGAAGAGGCAGGCTAGACAATTTTGTCTTCTCTTTTTCTTTCCAGGGTTGCTCCTTTCTGCTTCACTCTATCTTGGCCAAGCCTCATATTAACAAAACCAAAATAACAACCAAAACTGAAATGCACCTGATTGATAGATTAAAGCAAAGTTTGACTCAATATATCTGGTTCAGATATATTGATTCTGTTTAGAACTTAACTGTACAGCTAAAATGCTTATATCCAGATTATTTAAGTGTTAATCTAGTTATTCTTTAAGAGAAGCTTTCTTTCTGTAAGTGTAGGTTTAGTATATTTATGATGAGATTTAATTGTAACTGTGCTATTTTTAAATAAGAGAGAAATAGTATTTCATTTTAATTTAAAAATTATTTTTACAAAAAAATTAAAAAGCAATTTAAATTTTAAAACCTCATATTTTTTTACTTTATTTGTTAAAACATACACTCTGTTCATGAAGGAGAGAAATTTTTTCATCATATGTACATTCAAGCCAATGTAGGCTTGAAATTCATTTTATACACATAAGAAAAGTGAAAACTACATTTAGTATCATCTATAAAAAACAACAACCCACAACTTCATAGCTTCTTCTGTTTTCAGCTAGTTTCTAACAGGTGTCTCTAAGCACAAGTACAAAAATATAATACTGGTATTCACCACAAGACAATCCACATAGGTGTTTTCTTTTAAGTACGCAGATATTTTTTTCTCTATAAATATCCTTGAAGTTAGCATGGATTTTGCAGGGCTAGGGAGGAGCATTTGTCTGTGATGTCATGCAGAGCCCATCCAAAACCCATGGCACCAACAGCAACTCATCTTCCATTTCTGGCAACTGCATCTGCTCTGGCTAGCACAAAGATTACCTGCTCCAAATTCTTAGAAAATTCCAGAGAACCTAGAGATGTTGGAGTCTGTCTCTGTGCTGGGCTGGAGAGACCAGCTCTCCTCCCTTCAAGTTATCTGGTATGTACAGAAGATTGGGTTCACACAACACATTAACCCACCCTCAGTGGTTGAATGTGGGTTGTTAAACTGTGGGTTAGTGGGTTGTCTAAACCTTGGAGATTTTCTTCAGGGTAGCTTGTTAAGCATGCAGTGTGGTTAACAAGCCCAACAACAACCCATAAATTCTCAAGATGGCTTGTTCGAGAAAAATAAGCCACACTGCATAATTAAATGTCCTTGGTTCACAACGCTAACCCATTGTTGAACAACAGGCCACACTCAAGGACTGAAGCCAGTCAGTGTGTGTTAGTGTGTTGTTCAAATCCAGTCTTTCTGCTTCAGCCTTCTACAGAGCCCAGTGTAAACTGAAAGACTGACTTCGTCCCTCTCTTGAGTTCTCTGCACAAATGTTATATCTCTGTTCATAACTAGAATGCTGCTAAAAGCAGTCTTTAAAGAATAGGAAACTGATTATTTAATCTTAATGGTAAAAACTAAAATCCTTTTGTTTTAAGCCAGGGATGGGCAACCTGTGGCCCACCATATTTTTGTTTGTTTTGCCTACAAATCCCACAACCACTCACCATTGGCTTTGCTGGCTAGGGCTGATGGCAGTTGTAGGCCAAAACATTTGGAGGGCCAAAAGTTCCCCATCCCTGTTTAAACCATTATCTTATTTATAATTTATTCACGTTACTTCCAGGAAGAAGATTTTCTTCCCTTTGGATGAAATGCACAAAAATGGCTAAGAATGCAGTGTCAAAACAATGCATCTGGAAAATCAGGTTCAAATCTCCACTCTGCAACGAAACTTGCTAGGTGGCCCTAGGTCATTTAATGTCTAACAGCGTAACTCCTCTCTTGGGCTTATTGTGAGGCTTAAAACCCTGCTCTTAATTTCTTTGGAGAAAGGGTGAATGGGATATAAACGTAACACACACCAAGCTGTAACCTGTCAACACATTTAGCTAAGGGACAAAATACTAATAATCCTGACAAATGCCTGAGTTGTGAAGGTGGGGGTGGAATCACGTCACCAGTATAAACAGCTTGGGCAGATATACCTTAATACCTATTAGTCTACTTTAACGGTCTACAGTAGTCAAGCCCTCCCTTTTCTCGTGGCGAGAAACTCATTTTCAATCACCTGAAATCTTTCTAATTAGTGACAGGTTTGTAGAACTACCACTGTTGGCATTATGTTCATCACGCCTGCACAAATATATCACGCCTGCACAAAGAGAAGTCTGGAGAGTTCAGCTTTCACACGTAGCAAGACAGAGCAGAGCACTGCAGTTCAGTGGTCACACAGCCTTGCCCTCCTTAGTAATATGGGTGGCATTGAAGAAAGGGACAGAATGTTTGCACACAGTAGCATTTTTAGTCTCTCAGTATTTTAACAGTCTATAAATTAATTTTAACTTTGCTGTTTTAAATTTGTATTTTAAATTTGAATTTCTGTACTGCTGCTGATTTTATCCTAGTTGTGCTTTTATATTGTATTTTATATCATGTTTTTATACTGTTGTTTTATACTTTGAACGGTTTTAATTTTTGTGAACCACCCAGAGAGCTTCGGCTATTGGGTGGTATAAAAATGCAATAAATAAATAAAGCATGGCCAACAGCAAATTGAGTCCCAGAGACCAGAGGGATCTTTCAGTTAAGATGCCTCCATTTGCCCTTTCTGTAAAATCATTCCTGCATTGCAGCAGAAAAATGTGGATTCAAAAGAATGCTTGGTATATTGTTGTGTTTATCACTCCCCCACCCACCCAGTGCTTTGTTTTTCTCCAAACACCAATTTATCCAAACACGTTTTTCAAGGCTAAGATTTGCTGTCAAGAAACAAGAAGTCTAAGCAAAATATAGGGAAGAAGAATATATGAAGTCAGGTTTTTATCTGCACACCTTAGGATAGTATCTGCCTCCCAAAATAGTTAAGAACATAAGGAAAGCTGTGCTGGATCAGACCAAAGGCCCACCCAGTCCACCATTCTCTTTGCACAATGACCAGCCAGAAACCCCTGGGAATGCCACAACATCACAGGACCCTCCTGATCATGTTCTCAAGCAATTGGCACAGAGCCACACTGTATCTGCTGGAGGTAATATATAGCCATCATGATTAGCTGCCATGGATCGCCTTATCCTCCATGATTGACAAGGATAATTTGCTGGGTTAAGACCTTTACTCACTTCCTAACTGGAAGGCTGGTTGGTGATAAAATCAGTCTTCCGACTGTCTCCACAAGATACGCAAAGCTCCATTCATTAAGGATCATCACATTTCAAAATGAACCTGATAGCTATTTCAATGGCCAAACACAGGAAGGTTCCTTTTTTGAGCCAACATCATTCTGTGCTGCTGTGAAAGGTCTTTGAACAAGGGCTAGGGGCAGGGACTAAAATTAAGGTGTAAATTCCAGAAGAACCATAAAAGAAGACCATACGTTGCTGAACACACAAACACACACACAGTTTAGCAACTCCAAAATTAGTAAACCAATAAGTTCACCTTGCTATGGCCTTCTCAGGCTCCAAAGTGCCTTGATGTAAGGAGCACAGCTGACTGATGGCAACATCACCTTGGTCAACATAATACCCCAGTTGGTTGCAATGCCGACACTTGAAAGAAATAAACCTGTCACTCTCTTAATAGATAACTGTGCCAGACATTCCAGAATTTAACATTACAGAATATGCATGGCAGCAGCCCTTGCTTCCTCCATCTCTCTTCTCTGATAATGTACACTAATATAAAACACACAAGATTCCCCCATTCCTTTCCCAAGCGGCGCACAATGAAAAACCACAACTCAGTGCTGTTCCAGAAATTCATTTTGCAATGTAGACCTTATGGGGAACAAAGAAGCAGTTCAGAGACACAGGGGTGCTGCTTTCATCAGCAGCTACAGGTGTTGTGTAATACCTAGATTTTGCTAGAGTCTGGAGTGGATTCTATCTGTGCAGAAAGGATACTCAGGTGGCATGGGGGATGTTTTGCTGGACAATATTGACACAATAGAGCCAAGTGAAAAGATGGAATTTTCCAAAATACAAGCCTGCTGCTCATGTTTAAAAAAAATCAGCTGTGAGAGATTAAGAACAACTCCTAGTAAACTGGACTATTCCCCTGAGATTTGGGATTAATCATTTAATTGGAACATTGTCAATGCACAAACAGAAGAAAGACTGACATACATTTAGCTGGTGATTGACGGTGTCAAAAGCACTTTTCTTCCTCTAATTCTGGAAGCAAATGAAACTGGAAAATACTGCTGCATAGCCCGCATTAAACACAAAACATGAGCACAAATTTGCAAGCAAGGGCATACAGACATAAAAAAATACGTTCCGTAAGCATCCCACAAATGCAGAGAAATAGAAAATATTTTAAAAACCTGAATACAATGAAGCTTATTTACATCCTCAGTTCAGAGTTTAAAAACTTCAGAAGCACATACCTCATGCTTAACTTTAATATTTAATCATACTGTTAAACCAACAGTCTCTGTGGAGAATAGCACCTCATTCCTAATAAATAGATCTGTGCATCAGCTAAGAGGAATTGCAAGCATTTTAATCAGGACTGTACTTACAGTGAGTTTGGCCTGCTGGGTTTAATAACTTCTAAGTCAGGGTCACTTGAGTTCATGTTAGATTGAGGAGTGCTGTTGGAATGGAGGAAACTGTTGATGTTTGATGATATGACCGATTCCAAGCTGGAGTTGATGATGCTGTTCCTGTTCTCCTCTGGAAGAAAGAACCACCAATATGAACTGCAGGCAGGACACTGACATTTATTAAGTTAATAAAGAAAAAGAGAGATGGCATTTGCCATACTATATAGAGAGGAACTTCTGCACCAGCTGGTGTTAAAAAATTCCCAAGAACTAATTCTGCATGAAGGCTGCTGAGTTTTTGTTCCTTCCTCTATGGCAGGGTTGCAGAATTCCAGGCCCAGGGGTCAAATGCAGCCCTTTGGTCTTCCGCAGATGGCCCCACCCCCTTCCCCTGGCCCCACCCCCTTCCGCTGACCATGGACCGCATTATGGTTTCCCTAGCTTTTATGCAGTTGGTTCCCCATTCTAAAAATTCAAAATGTCTCTCCTAAAGCTAAGTTACTAGAAGAGCTTTAAGCTGAAATATGTATGCACTTTTGGTATTTTTGCCCCTGCTCCTTGGCTCCTGCCCTTTTGTCTTGAGCCCCACTCCCCAAGTGAGCCCCGAAAACTTCTCCAAAATGGAATGCACCCGTCGGGGTGAAAGAGGTTCTGCAGTCCTGCTGTATAGCTACTCCTGCTCTAGCCATCTTCTGCTTTGTGCAGTGCATGGATTCATTTAGGATTCTCCAGTCTCCTCTTCAAGACTGTTCTTTCTACACACCAAATTATTTAGCATAGTGGAGAGTTTAAAATAATTCAGTAGGATTCCTGTTACATTTTTAAAGACTGTTACATTTTTAGCTATGTGTTCTAAATATTGCTCGTGATAATAAAAGATAATGTCAAATCTGGGGGGGGGGAAACCTACGATTCCGTAGCGCAACCAGGATCCACCACTTTTAACACTTGTTTTAACACTTCCCAAGGAAGCCCCAAAATTAGCAGAAACGGCTGTTTCTGGATCGGGACAGGTCGGCAAAGCTTCCTTATGTGAGTTCTGCTAATCAGCCCTGTTCCAGAAACAAGCATTTTTGCTCATTTCCAGTTGCCCCAGGAAATGTTAAACCTCCATTCTGCAAAAGATGGCCACCACTTGTGGATGGGAATTGGTGGGGCATAGGAGAATCAGCATTGGATTGGATACTGCCCCCTGAGCCCAATGACAGGACAAAGCAAGCCTTTTTTTTCTCTTTGTTTGGGTGGGGTGGATGTATTCTGCCCCTCTGTCACAGAGGGTTTTTTTCCTAGCAAGTGAAGAAGTATTACTGGGGAAAATGAGCTGGAAAATAATGCTGGTATGTATCTTTGCTAGCTGTCTACAATAATGAAACAGGAGTACAGTAGATTTCATATTTTGAAAGAATCTTACTTTGCCCAATGCCATCATTACTGTCAGCTCCTTAATCTGAAGGGACATTGGAACTTTTCAAGATGGCATAACATGTCTAGTTAGGAGGTTAGTATGCTGACAAGGGAATGTTTTTCAATGTTATAATTTTCTACATAGCTCTCCTGAAAACTCAACAGTGATTTAGCAGTGAAAAAAATTAAAACAAAAAAGTGAACAAATTCTATTGGAATACACAGATCTGATTCTTGAGATTTGGCCACAGATGTCTTTTCATTTAATGTGCATGTCTTTTAAAAAAACAACTGGATGGGTTTCCACTTATTTTCATTGCAACAAGTAAGGAAAAGGAGTTGAACTTTTTCCTTCCCTACTCTGGTCCTGACAAAAATTGATCTTCTAGAACTGCTATTTGCATTTGGAGGAAAGCTTCCACTGGTACCAACTGATGGCTGGTATTTGCATTTTTTAAAAAGTGCACATTAAATGCCACTTCATTTCATGTCACATTAGTGTTTTGTGTTTTTATGCTGTCATTGTTCATCATTCTAAAGACTGATGCTAAGAATATAAAGGCTACTTCACAGGTTACAAATAATGAGCAAACACCATTACTTCTGAAGCAGCTTCATGGTTCTATCTCAGCATGTATACATGTATCAGGGATTCACATCCAATTAAGATGTACTGCTGTGTCCACATGGTGCAGTATTTTATTTATTTATTTATTTATTAAATTTTTATTCCGCCCAATAGCCGAAGCTCTCTGGGCAGTTCACAAAAATTAAAATCAAGAAGAGCATAATAAAACAACCAACAATTTAAAAACACAATACAAAATACAATATAAAAAGCACAACCAGGATGAAACCACACAGCAAAAATTGATATAAGTTAAAATATGGAATTAAAACAGCAAAGTTTAAATTTAAGTTAATAGGTGTTAAAATACTGAGAGAATAAAAAGGTCTTCAGCTGGTGATGGAAGGAATAGTGTAGGCACTAGGCGGACCTCTCTGGGGAGCTCATTCCACAGCCGGGGAGCCACAGCAGAGAAAGCCCTCCTCCCAGTAGGCTGCTGTGTGCACCTGGTGGAATAGGCACACGGTAAAATATGCACATGCTTCAGATGTGATGGTGTACATTGCACATGCATGCAGTGTATATTTTTGATCTAAGCTGTTTAACCTGGGGGAATCTTTCGAGAAAATGGGCTAATCATTTATGTTAAATATTCATTTCTGTAGGGTTTTAAGTTTACTGTCTTAAAGCATTCCTCTGGAGAATAGAGCCTAATCTCTTTGCTAATCTGAAAGTTTGCACGAAAGACATATGACTAAGGGTTTCAAATATATGAAAATGTAATTATCTTATGTTATACTGAACAGGAAGATTAAGTAATTAACTTCTAACCAAACCTCAGATTAATCAAAAGATACCAAGTTTGGTTGTGGCATTGGGCTACTGAATGAAGATGAACAGATATAGGTCCTTCAGAGTATTGCACGTGGGACCTGAAACTGGGAATAATAATTAAAAGAAGAAGAAGAAGCATTTCCCTCTTAGGAATTCTTACAGCTCAAAAGATGTTTTTATGGTTTTAAATTGTGTATCTCAATTTATGTTTCATGTTTTAATCTTTTGTAAACCGCCCAGAGGGCGGTATAGAAATATAAATAATAATAATAAACTCTGCTATTATTTGACAGCAAGTTTATCCCCCTGTCATTAATGCCGATAAAGCTTTAGTTGAAAACTTGTAAATTCTGTTTTATCATGTTGCTGTGTTTTATGGTGTTAACTGTTGTGAACCTCCCAGACAGCTTTGGCTATTGGTGGTATGAAATGTAATAAAGTAAGTAAATATGTGGTCCTGGCCATTCTGAGATAATGCAGTGTAATATTACAACATAAGCAATTGCACAGAAGCTTAAGATACTTACGCTTTTCATTGGGTTGCACAGAATGGAAGAGTGTTAAAGGCCTCTCACTGCACGATGGCGGCTTTGAATCTGTACTCCTCTTTCGAGACAAGAGCAGCTGAGAATTTGACTGTGACGTATCTGGAACTGTGTTAAATATCTTTTTTAAAAAAAGAAAAAGAGAAGTTTGAAAACTGTCAGGAAGGCCGAAGCATTTTGTTACTCAATAGCTTAATAAGAGGACAAACACAGAGATTAGCAGCTCTAACAATGGCTGTAAAGATTAGTCCAAAAATTGTGATAACGCAAACAAGTATTTCTAGGATTAATCACCATTTAACATCATGAATGATACTATTGCTATTTGGGAAGGAAGTCTAAGAACGTTATTAAGTTGCTCAGAAATTATTTAATGTTTCTGGTTATGCACATACTAGATATGCATACTAGATACCTTGGCAATCCTTATCAGACTTTAATTCAACCAGTTGTTCCAGGAAGCTTCAAGCTGCAATTTCTTTGCTGACATCAACAGCAGGTCCAAAAACTGCACACTAATCTTAAAGATGTGAATATTAAGTTCATACTGAGGGTGTGCACTGATTCAGCGGAAATTGATTGAAGGGAAGTTGACAGGTTGATCAATTACCTCATTAGGCTGACACTATTCTAAATCACCCATCCTCTTCTCTATTAAACCTAGAGAGGCAATTAGGAGTTTCATCTAAAAGTTTAAATTAGATCTTGGAATAAACCTTCAGTAACTGAACATTGCAGAAAAGCAGAAGCTGATCTTTGTGAACCACCCAGAAGACTTCTTGTTGATGAGTGGTATACAAATGATGCAAATAAACAAATATGGCACATATTCTCCATATGAGCCAGTGTGGTTTAGTGGCTGGGAATCAGGAGATCCAGAGCCTAGTCCCCATTCATCCATGGAAGCTCACTAGGTGACTTTGGGCCAGTCACAGACTCTCAGCCCAAGGAGGATTATGTATGCCACCTTGGATTGTTTAAAGAGGGGGAAAAGGTGAGACATTGATGATGATGATGATGATGATGATGATGATGATGATGATGATGGCGATGATTATTTACAATCCATTCTGTGGTTTTTCTAGGGTCAGAGAGGCTGAGGTATTAGGACAGTCTTAAATGAAAATGAACATTTAGCTTACTAAAACATGCTCTCACTAGACAGATCTGCACATTTCTGCAGATAGCATCCAAAGTAGGCCACACAGAAGCAAGTTGCAATCTTTTTCTCAAGCCTTCAAACTGAGGGAGAGGCAGCTGCAGGGTTAGCTATTGGGAAAAGAACCAAAACAAAGATCTCCATGGACATACAGCTGATGAGTTCTCAGCTGTAAACATTTTGGAACAGGGTGGAAATTAACTACACCCTTCTCCTGTGTGAGTCTGTCTGCCAGTTAAAATTGGCTTCTAAGGCTCTGCCAGTGCTCCCATGGTTACATGAGATGAAATGAGATGTGTGTGCATCTGTGAAGGGACCCTTTTCTACAGTGGCGCTGAGATTGTGGAATTCCTTCCCCTTGGAGATCCATCAGTCCAGCCTTCCCTAGCCTGGTGACCTCCACATGTTTTGGACTATGATACTGATCAACACCAGCCAGCATACCAATGACCAAGGATGAAGGAGTTGCGGTCCAAAACATCTCAAGGGCACCAGGCTGGAAAGGCACCACCAGCCCCTTAGTAAATTAGCTGTTTACTAAAAACTGGATTATTTCATCAAACCTTTAAGAACTTAAGAACATAAGAAGAGCCATGCTGGATCAGATGAAGGGTCCAACTAGTCCGGCACTCTGTTCACACAGTAGCCAACCAGCTGTTGACCAGGAACCCACAAGCAGGACGCAATGCAATTGCACCCTCCACCACCAGCAACTAGTGTATACAGGTTTACTGCCTTTGACACTGGAGATTGCACTTCATTAGCAGGGCTAGTAGCCATTGATAGCCTTTTCCTCCAAGAATTTATCCAACCCCCTTTTAAAGCTGTCCAAATTGGTGGCCATCACTACATCTTGTGGTAATGAATTGCATAGTTTAACTATATCCTGTGTAAAGAAGTACTTCCTTTGATCTGTCCTGAATCTCCCACTAATCAGATTCATGGCATGACCCCCGGGTTCTAGTATTATGGGAGAGGGAGAAAAATGTCTCCCTATCCACATTCTCCATACCATGCATAATTGTGTACACCTCTATCATGTCTCCCCTTAGCCTCCTTTTTTCCAAGCTGAACAACACCAGCTGTTGTAATCTTTCCTCACAGGGGAGATGCTTCAGCCCCTTGATCATTTTAGTTGCCCTTTTCTGCACTTTTTCCAGCTCTACAATATCTTTTTTTAGGTGTGGTGACCAAAATTGTGCACAGTATTCTAAGTGTGATCATACCATAGATTTGTGTAAAGGCAGTATGATATTGGCCATTTTATTCTAAATTCCTTCTCTAATAATGCCTAACATAGAGTTTGCCTTCTTTACAGCAGCTGCGCACTGGACTGACGTTTTCATTGAGCTGTCCACCACAATCCCAATATCTCTTTCTTGTTTGGTCACCACCAGCTCAGTTCCTAACAGATTATACTTGAAGTTGGGTATTTTTGCTCCAGTGTGCATCACCTTACACTTGCTTACATTGAACTGCATCTGCCATTTGGATGCCCACTCTCCCAGCTTTGCGAGATCTCTTTGGAGCTCTTCACAATCCCTTTGTGTTTTAACCACCTTTAAAAATTTGGTGTCATCAGCAAACCTGGCGACTTCACTGCTCACTACTAATTCCAGATCATTTATGAACAAGTTGAAAAGAGTAGGTCACAATACAGATCACTGTGGGACCCCACTATTTATTTCCCTCCATAAGGAGAATTGACCATTTATTCCTACTCTCTGCTTTCTGTTCTTTAACCAGTTACTGATCCATAAGAGGAACTCTCCCCTTACTCCATGACTGCTAAATTTGTTTAAGTGTCTGTCTACATGAGTTTTACCATTTGCTTTTTAATCTGCTGTTTCTATTTAGTTTTATCTGTTGCAAACTTAAAGTATTTTTTATGCTGATGTTCCTTTAATGTCTCATAATGTTTAATCTTGTAAGCCACTTTGTGCATCCACAGATAGAAAACCAGAATAAAAAATAATAAATCAAATCCCACTGTAGAACAAAAGATGTGCATTGTGATTCCTGCCTCTAGCAGGAGAGCTAGCATTAATTGGACAACTGCTTTTCGAATGCTAATATCTCTAGAGAGAAACTACAGAGACATATCATTTCCACCTTGTCCAGGAATCACCCTTACCTTTTGCACAGGAAATAGGCACTGCTCCGAAACCCAACATGAAAATGGATTCACAGTACTTATTAACACTTAATGCTAATCAGTTACCAGGTGCCATCTGTACAACACATGTTAGCTTTTAGCTACATGTAATTTTAACTATGGCTAATGTGAGTTGGATTTCTGTAATTTTTCCTCTATGTTTTAAATCCATTCCTGATGCGTAACCCTATCAGACTAATACAGTAATTTATTTATTTTTACAATTTTCTCCCTCACAAATTTTATTCTATTGGGAACTGTTAAAAAAAAACAACTCAAACTGGTGCAAAACTACCCATTTCAGTAGTGCTGTGGCATTTTTACTCTTTGCTGCTAGTTTTATTTTGGTTTTATTATGTGCTGTTTTTATTCATTGCTTCATTGTTTGCATTTTATGTTTTTAATGTATTGTACACCACGCAGAGAACCTGGGTTTAAAAGTGAAGGAACAAATAAATGTATTCATGGTTGCTCAAACTGGAAAGATCCAACCCGTGCTTTCCCTTCCTACCAAAATGACAAACACATTAGGCAGAAGTATCATTTCACTTGGCCAAAGGAAATGTAATGTAATACCAGAGCAGAAATAGTTCAAAAAAATCAACTGAATTCTTCTACTGAATGCATTCCAATACTGTCAGCATGAGTCACTGATGTAACACTTTGGAAGGCCACTAAAGGGTGTAGACGTAGATTCTGGTTCTTTCCCCGTGGACCACAACTTAGTAAGACTGATAATTAATTTATATAGGAACAAATTAAAAACACACTTCAAAACAGGAGAATTTTAAGATAATGTCCCACAAGCCTCACTAAATTCAACATGTAGTGAATTTTAAGATAATGTCCCACCAGCCTCACTGTTCCAGTCCTTTCAGCTTTGTCTGCAAAGAAGATACCAGTCCATACATGTTTAGTATGTTAGTGTTAGCAGTGCTATTTTTAAGTGCGTGTTCTGCATCTCTTGCTTAAAAAACACAGATTTTAATTAGGATCGAGCTCAGTTGCCAATAATTTCCCTTCAAAAAATCAATAGAATGATCTCTCCATGAAGGAAAAATAATATCCATGCAATGCACCATACTGTATGTTAGAAAGCTCTAAGCAGCGACGAATTCTGACAGATGCAGTATATGAAGTGTCATCCAATTCCTGATACTTAAAAAATAAAGCAAATTCATCAACCAGTCAGGCATGACACCATCAGTTGCTATGATTATTTAGAAATATACCTCATTTTTTTCCTCACATTTCCCTAGCAGAGACCTCCAGTTATTTTTCAGTCATTATTTTCTAAAACTGTTTGGGAGAATAAATGATTTTGTATAAAAAGTAACTTTCTGTTTCTTTTTTTTTTCTAATTGAATTCCAAAGGCAAGGCTGAGTTGACTGACAAAACAGAGGGATTCTTCTTCTTTTTTCAACATCAGGAAGGATGCCAAAATTAAAATGGAAAGACCTGTTGCTCAAATACAAGGAACATTTTGAAAAACCATACCATCTCAGCATGAATGGAATAAAAAAGGTGCAAATCAAGACAATCCTGTGTATATCAAGTGACAAATGACAATTATGTGGATAGGGGAGTAGGACCATTTCCCCTTTGCTTTGGGGCAGGGATGGGGAACTTCTGGCTGGCAGACCTAACCTGACATGCAGAGGTTCCCTATCTGGCCCAGAGAGGTCCCTGTCCTACAAGCCCTGGGGCAGAGGAATCCCTGAGGTCAGCACAGATCACCGATAGAAGATAACAGCAGGGATGTGGCTTCATACACCACTTGCCGTCCCAATCGGGATGCTAGCAGGAACCGTTCTTACAAGCCCCAACAACCTGATTGCACCTCTCTCTGCATGGAGAAAAACAAACATGGTGCTGAACTGGACCGGATGATGTGAGGGAGGGAGTGGGGCTTTGAGGGCAGGGCTCCATCCCCCTGACATCAACCAGCCTGATGGATTGGTCCAGGGATGGCAAAATCCAGCTCCTGGACTAAACCAAGTTCAACACCTCTGTTTTAGGGGGAAAGTAGTGCCTTTGTGTCATCAGCAGCCTTTACACCAAATTCTACCCATGTCTTAGACCTCCTTTTCGGGGTGTATTAGTTGGTAGGCACGCAAATTTGTTTAAGTAAAAAGTGCAGGTTAATATAATGGCTGTTGGTGGCACAACAATTACTTTCCTCTTAAATCAAGGGGGGAATAATCTTATTCTCCTATGCAGTTCCAGGTGGGAAGGGCAGGAGGGAAGGGAATCTCTAAAGTGAAAGGCTACAGGATTTCCAACATTTTACTGCTTCCCTCTCAGCTAGTACCCCCTGCTCCATGAGGGAGACAGTGTGGACAGACAGGCTCTTACTAATCGGGCTGTTATTAATAAAGTTCTTCTCTCTTCCTACAGTTCGGTCAAGTAGAAAAGCTATTAAAAATGTAGGAGACTAGAAAGCATTTGTATACAATAGATCTTTAAAAATTGCAAGATGCACAAACTCATAGACAAGTTACCTTTTCATGGTTTTCTATTAAGATCTCAACCACAATATTTTGGAATTTGATGTCCATAATTGCAGCAACTGTTTCTTCTTGTGGCCGCATTAATGTTGGTCCAAAAACAACCCCCAGATTTGCAACAGTCATTAGATTCTGTTTGTGGTTCTTAGCAACACTGAAATGAAGCAAACAGAGGTGAAATTAAGCAGGCTACAAAAGCTCCAGGGAAGCCCATTGATCTTTGATCAAAATTCCGCCAACAAAAAATCTGTATGCTTTTTGTACTCCTGCAATGCTCCTGCAATGCTCAGCTGTGTGGAACAGTACAATTAACTATCATGTATGCTGCACAGGTATCTCAATAACCCAACCTGTGAAAGATAAATAAGTTATTCCACCATTTTCTAGATATTGAAAACTAAGGTGACCTATAAACTGATCATATAAGCACTACAGAAGAGCTAATGTCCTCATTCTGTTTCATTATCACTGTGTGCTTTGACTGCCCATGTTGTACTCTGCATGGCTTCTAATTTAAGCTCGGCAATTCCTAAAATTAATTTCAGAACTGCTACACGCATAGTGCTTTCTCCCTCCTTCCTTCTCAAGTCCAACCCATAATTATCTTCATAGGGATTCAATTAGATAACACTCATGTTTCCGCAGTCAGCCTCTCACTCACACACAAACACACACTGAAAAAGCCAAACACACAGGCACACAATGTGCCACATTTTCTTGGAAACTGGTAAGCCATAACAAATTTCAGAGATCTAACCATGTTAATCTGTTTCAGCAAGGACAATGCAGCTTGGTGCGACCACACTTAGAATACTATGTACAGTTCTGGTCACACCTAAAAAAGATATTATACAGCTGGAAAAAGTGCAGAAAATGATTAAGGGGCTAAAATGATTAAGGGGCTGGAGCATCTCCCCTATGAGGGAAGGTTACAACAATTGGGATTGTTCAGCATGGGAAAAAAGGAGGCTAAGGGGAGACATGATAGAGGGGTACAAAATTACGCATGGTGCGGAGAATGTGGATAGGGAGACATTTTTCTCCCTCTCTCAAAATACCAGAACTCAGGGGTCATCCCACGAAGTTGATTGGTGGGACACTCAGGACAAATAAAAGGAAGTATTTCTTCACATAGTTAAATTATGGAATTCCTACCACAAGATGTAGTGATGGCCACTAATTTGGATGTCTTTAAAAGGGGGTTGGATAAATTCCTGGAGGAGAAGGCTATCAATGGCTACTAGCCCTGATGGTTATGTGCTACCTCCAGTATCTGAGGCAGTAAGCCTGTGTGCACCAGTTGCTGGGGAACATGGGTGGGAGGGTGCTGTTGCACCATGTCCTGCTTCGTTGGACCCCGGCCGATGGCTGGTTGGCCACTGTGTGAACAGGGCGCTGGACTAGATGGACCCTCAGTCCCATCCAGCATGACACTTCTTATGTTCTTATGATTCCTATTAAGTCCAAACAGAACAGAATGAATTTACTGATAAATTTGACTTGGCAATTTCACATTGTAGCAGTGGCAAGTGTCCAGTAGTTTCGGGAAAGGCACCTGCTTTTGTGTACTGAAGACTGATGTCATAGCTAGCTAGATAAGAAAACACACTGAAATACGTGTTCTATGTTAAGTAGTCAGGTCCGTGGGCTGATTACAGTATTATTTATTGTGCCTGGACATGGTTCTCCTGGTACATTCTGTTAATTTAATGCATGTCTTTGACTCACTGAGGTCAGACAATTTCCTTTGATCTCACCAATAATCTGCATCACATAAAGCCTATGCATTTCAGCAAAAGGGGAGGGGCATCTCAAATGAATACATCTGAAGAGGAAGAAGGGAAGATTGGTCAAGCTGTGTGCCAAATTGTGTCTGTAAACTGAAACTTACGACGTATGAAAAACTGACTGAGGCCCCAAACGGTTATTTCATATTTTCCTAAATTGAAAGTAGTTGTTCCAATGACAGAGAATAAGATGAAATTGCAGGTTAAAAAGGGAAGCAGAGGTTCATTCCAAAAGACAATTCAGGTAGCTAAGGTACATATACAAAGAGAAGCAGGTAGCAGGGACCTCTGGGTCCAAGAAAGACCAATGGAGCTATTTTGTGAGTTTGATACATACATAACAAGAAGGGGAAATTTATAGGGAGCTAGGAAAGGCTGGCAATTCATGACAGAGAGGAGTAGTGGTACAAGTGTTATAGTCGAAATTTATATTTATCAACAAAAAGGTTGATTTACTAAAAGTTTGCCTTGCTAAAAAGCTTGTTTTTTACCCTATGTGCTAAGGCAAAAGGGGAATGTAGAATGTGCGGAGTCAGCTGTCTCTCATGGTCAATGATATGGTGCAAAGGAAAATGTATGGTCAGCTATTTCTTAAGGCTGAGACATGTGGAGGATGGGAGCCAAAGGGAGATACATAATGTATAAGTCAGCTACTTCATATGTAACCAGGCAACAGGTTATGCCATGCTTAAAACACTGTAAGCTCTGTGATTGGACAACTGACCTCTGCAATAAGGTGTGCTCTAATTACGTATGGAGACTGTAGAAATCTATAAAAGTGTTAGACCTTGGGATAGTGGTCAGTTCTCTTTTCCTTGTATTAGAGAGTTCCATTTCAACGTGTATTTTCTGTGTTATTGCAATAAAGCAATTGGCAAGCTAGCGCTACCTGAGTCCAGTCTCTTGACCATGTAAATAATTCCACAACAGAGGAAATACCACTCACAAGAGATATAATTGAACAGGGATGCCATGCTTAGGTCAGCCCTCAGAAAACGTACTACTTCAAAATGCATGTAGAACATTGAGCATACACCCCCAAATTAAAAACAACAACTGCAGCAGCACACCCCTCCCTGCACACAACAAACTAGAATATGTGTGTGGGGGGGAATCTAGTTTAGAATCCCTTTTACCAACATGCTAAGCTTCTTAATGCAGGTGAAGCTGCATAGTCACATGGGATCAAGTGATATTTTTGAATATGTAGCTGGGCCTCCAATCTTCCTCCTCATCGATCCACTATGTGTCACCTGGTCTACAAGCTTCCCATTTACCTTCCTAGGACCAAGCTTTCATCTCTATCTGCAAAATTCTGCTCTTCAGGCCAGTGAATTAAAGTTGGGGAAAATATTTAGACAGAGATTTCTGAAAGATAATTAATGAACGACATCATGTCTTGCATTATTTCATAGACCTTTGATCTACCAAGGACATTAGTGCAGCTAATCAAGCCACATTTTATAAATATTAAACTTAAACACATTGTAAAATACTCAGTCACATTGGGCTCATCTACACCAAGCAGGATATTCCACTATGAAAACGGTATATAAAAGGCAGGACCCACACCAAGCAGGATAGAGCGGTATGAAAGTGGCAAATGGTATGGGTCAACGAGGCCTTAGCTAGACCTATCTCATAGTCCACAACGGAGGAGGGAAGATCTTGTGTTGTGATTAACGTGAGATCCCTCCTCCGTTTACATGTGAGGCGCAATGACCTCAGGAGGAGAGGTGTCGCGCCCACCATTATTATTTTTTAAAGAGGAAGGAGCGCACAAATGGTTGTGCGCTAAAGGTAAGGTTTTTTAAAAAATTTCAACTACTTTTCCCACTCCCCCCACCCTACCCCAGATGGGCGCAGCACTCCTGAGGAGCGCTGCGCCCCACGCAGAGCCAGGTCAAACTGCGGCAACGGGCCACACGTTCTGTGGTCTCAGGCTCAGCCCAGGACTGCAGAAAAAGTGGGCCCAAAGGGGAGGCCTCTATCCTGAGGCAAGGGAGGGATTATTCCTCCCTGATCCTGGGATCCCCTGTGTGTCATGTGGACACACAGGGATGATCCCAGGGTTCGCCTCGGGATTTCGCCCAGTCTAGCTAAGGCCTGAAACCCAACAGTTTTCAGTGCACTTCAATACCACTATAAAGCGTAGTGTGGCTCCTGCCTTTTATATACCACTTTCAAAGTTGAATATCCTGCTTGGTATAGATGAGCCCATTATCAACTTTACAATCAATCCATTAGAACCAAGTTCATATAAACTCAACATGAACCCCTGAGTTAACAGAGGGTGGAGTTTTGCATCATTTTATTTTGTTTACTGAATTTACACCTCCTTTTCATACTGACTGAATCTGGTTGCAACTTGAACCGTTCCTTCTTGTGTATGGTGGGAAGGTGGGATATTAGTTGAAGAAGTACAATTTCTTGCCAACTTTAAAATTCATGTGTGAGAGTTTCATTGTAGCCTGAACACCCTACTGCAGCTTTAAATTATTCACGTGTGATAGTATGTTTTTTCCCTTTTGTTTTATGATTTAAATATAAAGGAGATTGGCACCTGTTTTATGACAGAGGGGAAAAAGTCACATAACGAAGGCTTGCCAAGTCATTTCCAATTTCTGAGTTTCTGTTCTACAAAAACGTTTATTAGCTTGGCCAGCACATGTCATTGTGTAGGCATTGCTCATAAGTAGTCCATATAAACCAGCTGAGAAGGGTACAACTTTCCAATCAAAATCTTCTGATTGTTAGATTAAAGGAGCTGAGATTACAGATTCATAGTATGGCAGGGCCATCACTCCAAAAGATAATATTTTCCCGTTTCATCAATAAAGTGAAATGAATAAATAAATAAATACACCTAATCACCCCAAAAAAACATACAGGATAAAATTATTCAAGTGCTATATGACACTGAATGACCCAGGAGCAAGAGTATGCCCCACAGACCAATCAGGCATGTTGTGTGCTTGGGTATCAATCTTGCAACTATAGGTTTGTGGTTTGGGTCAAATAGAACTAATTTTCTAAAGACTCTCCAGGACTATTCAGTGTTACATGTTATAGCAGTACCACTGAAAGAAGCCCAACAAGGTCTTTGACTGGGGTTTTACCATTTTTATAGCAATTTGAAAGCCTAAAGCACGCTGAGTAACTCTAGTTGGAATCTTAGAATCTGTTTTTTTGTAAATGGTTCCATATCATGACACATTACAGAAACATCTAGAAATACCTACAATTTCACAATTCTTCTGCAAGATAGAACTCAATCATCATGGGAAACCCTTTTCTAAGTTCCCCTAGTCTAGTAAGTGGTTATCCTTCCTATTAAAAAATAGGGTGGGTGGAAATCACATGAAAGAAGCTCTTGTTCTCCTAGTCAATAAAGGACCACTCTCTTCATCTCAATTGCAAACAACAATGAGGGTATATAATTGCTTTGAGTCACCGTTACATCCTTGGCCCAGGAAAAGGGCACTTGTATAAGAGGAGCAGATGTCTTTCAGTATATACTTTCTGGGAAAACAGATGAGAACATGACATGTTCAGGTAACAGTAGTAGCACAAAACAAATACTAGCTTCTGTTCTCGTCATTTCTGCAACACAGAACAGTACAGTATTTGGTGTAAGATGTTCTACTATTCTGAGGGAGGATGGAAGAGGGGAGAAAAATAATTCAGAGAAGATAGTTCCCAGAAAGCCATAGAAGCAATTAAGAATCACTCTTGCAAAGCCAACCTTAATTTTGAATCCTGGTTAGGTTACAAATGGCTACACATAAGAAATATGGATACAAAACTATCTATGCTAAAATACAAAATAAAGATGCATTTTTGAGGAAATATAGATAAAACCCATCTTACACATGTGTTAAGTTTAGAGGCCTTATCAAGTTTTTTTAAAAACAACAACACATTATTAATAGTTTTAATATATAACTCAACAGTTATTCCATTTACAGATATTGCTATAAACTTTCTAACGTTATGGTAGAGACAGAATGAAGTATAAAAATCTGTTTCCATAGCAGCACCACATACATCCCTTCCCCCCCCCCCAAAAAAAAGATGGTACCTGAAAGACAGTATAAAAATGAAAAAGCTTTTGTCATTTGACACTGGCCTTCCTTGATTGTCTTTCTCAAATGACTCACTGCATGTATTATTGATATTTTCAGTTATGGTATTAAACATTTTTATGCATGCTCATGCTCACAGAAAAACAACAACCTTAAAGCAAATTCTCTTAAGACTGTAAGCAACAAAAAACATATATGCTTTCTTTGTTCCATTAACTTCAATGCCCTAATATAGCTAGTGGGAGAGTATATCAGCTCAGTTGATTTGTGGTTCACACTACAAAAGATCTACAAGACTGGTAAAGGAGAAATCAAAATCTAGCTAGAAGGTGAGAAAATAGGGGGTTTATTTATTTATATATTTATTTAATTACATTTATATACCGCCCCACAGCCAAAGCTCTCTGGGCAGTTCACAAAAGCTAAAAACAGTAAACATTAAAAGTATACAAAATTTAAAAAAACATCAGAGACATAAAAACAACAGTATAAAAACAGCAGCATCCATTTAAAACAACAATTCTGGGGTCCATTAAAAAACAAACTAAGCGTTCAATGCCATTAAATGCCTGGGAGAAGAGGAAAGTCTTGACCTGGTGCCTGAAAGATAACAATATTGGTGCCAGGCGAGCCTCATTGGGGAGATCATTCCATAGTCGGGGGGCCACCACCAAAAAGGCCCTCTCCCTTGTTGCCATCTTCCGAGCTTCCATCGGAGTAGGCACTCGGAGGAGGACCTTAGATGTTGAGCGCAATGTACGAGTAGGTTCAAGTCGGGAGAGGCGTTCCATCAGGTATTGTGGTCCCAAGCCATGTAGGTCTTTATAGGTTAAGACCAGCACCTTGAATTGGGCTCAGAAACGTATAGGCAGCCAATGCAAGTGGGCCAGAATCGGTGTTATATGCTCAGACCTCCCTGCACCAGCTATCAATCTGGCCGCCGCATTTTGCACAAGCTGCAGCTTCCGAACCGTCTTCAAAGGCTGCCCCGTGTAGAGGGCATTTCAGTAATCTAATTTGGAGGTTACCAGAGTATGGACAACTGAAGCTAGGTTTTCCCTGTCCAGATAGGGGCGTAGCTGTGTCACCAACCGGAGTTGGTAGAAAGCACTCTGCCACCGAGGCCACCTGAGCTTCAAGTGACAGAGATGGTTCTAGGAGAACCCCCAAGCTACGGACCTGGTCCTTTAGGGGGACTGCAACCCCATCCAGAACTGGTTGAACACCCCCCATCTGGTCAGAACAACCACCCACCAGCAGCATCTCAGTCTTGCCTGGATTGAGTTTCAGTTTATTAGCCCTCATCCAGTCCATTGTCACAGCCAGGCACCGGTTCAGCACATCCACAGCCCCACCAGATGAAGATGAAAAGGAGAAGTAGAGCTGCGTGTCATCAGCGTACTGATGACAACACACTCCAAAGCAACTAAGATGAATCCCATAGGCACAACAAAGATCCCACAGACAGTATTAGTTGTAGCAGACTTACTCAAACTGGTGCTCTCCAAGTTTTTGGACTTCAACTCCCATCAGCCCCAGCTAGCATGGCCAATGGTCAGGAATGCTGGGACCTGTAGTCCAAAACATCTTGAGAGCTCCAGGTTGGGGAAGGCTGAACTATGAAGCATTTTCTGCAGGTCTGCAGCCAGATACAGGACACAACAGTTTTCTCCTTTCTCCCCTACAGAAAGTGGAGGAAGGAACTAGAGGATCGGCAATCCTTGACTTGATATTGACCAATAGGGATGACTTAGTGGATAAAGTGGCAGTTATGGTAACTCTGGGGGAAAGTGACCACATCATACTTTAATTCTTGATTATAAAGGAGACAAAAGCTGAGTGTAGCCATACACGTACTCTGGATTTTAGAAAAGCTGATTTTAATAAACTCAGAACTATGATAAGTAAGGTCCCATGGCAAGTGAGCCTAATGAGAAAAGGAGTGCAGGATGGGTGGGAGTATTTAAAAAAGGAAATTTTAAGGGCACAGTTACAAACTATTTCAACAAGGAGAAAAGATGGAAGACAACAGAGGAAACTAATGTGGCTCCACAATAAGCTTAGAGACGACCTGAAAACAAAAAAGGATACATATAGGAAGTGGAAGGAAGGCCAGGCTACAAAAGAAGACTACAGACAGGTGGCGCAGAAGTGCCGAAATGGCGTCAGGAAGGCTAAAGCTCAGAATGAGCTGAGATTAGCAAGGGATGCTAAAAGCAATAAAAAGGCTTTCTTCAGATACCCTAATTGTTGTAAACCGCCCAGAGAGCTTCGGCTGTGGGGCGGTATATAAATATAATTAAATAAATAATAAATAAATAATACGTGAGTAGTAAAAGACAGAGGAAAGAAATGGTGGTTCAACTGCTTAATGAGGATGGCAAATTGATAACAGATGACAAAGAAAAGGCTGAAGTGCTCAATTCCTACTTTGCCTCGGTCTTCTCCCAAAAGCGGGTCTATGACCCCCCCGGAAAAAGTGAAACAGAAGTTGAGGGGGCAGGATTGCAGTTTGAGATTGATTAAGAAATGGTCAAAGAACACCTAATTTCCTTGAATGAGTTCAAATCTCCAGGGCCCGATGAACTGCATCCTAGAGTAATGAAGGAGCTAGCAGAAGAACTCTCAGAACCTTTGTCTATTATCTTTGCAAAATCATGGAAGACAGGTGAGGTGCCAGACGACTGGAGGAGGGCTAATGTTGTCCCTATCTTCAAAAAGGGCAAAAAGGAGGAACCTGGGAACTACAGACCAGTCAGTCTGACATCCATCCCTGGGAAAATTCTGGAGCAGATTATAAAGAAGTCAATCTGTAAACACCTTGAAATCAATGCCGTTACTAGAAGCCAACATGGATTTGTCAGGAACAAATCCTGTCAGATTAATTTGATCTCATTTTTTCATAGGGTAACCTCCCTTGTGGACTGTGGGAATGCTGTGGACGTCATATATCTTGACTTCAGCAAAGATTTTGACAAAGTACCACATGGCATTCTGATTAACAAACTAGCTAAAAGTGGGCTAGATGGAACAACTATTAGGTGAATTCACAATTGGCTACAGAATCGGACTCAAAGAGTACTTATCAATGGAACCTTCTCAAACTGAAATCTCTTCATTGGCTTCCAATTCACTTCAGAATCCAATATAAACTTCTCCTGTTGACCTACAAAGCTTTTCACTGTCTAGCTCCTTCCTATCTCTCCTCTCTCATCTCACACTATAGCCCCGCTCGTGCTCTTCGCTCCTCTGATGCCATGTTTCTTGCCTGCCCAAGGGTCTCTACTTCCCTTGCTCGGCTTCGTCCATTTTCTTCTGCTGCCCCTTATGCCTGGAATGCTCCTCCAGAACATTTGAGAACTACAAGTTCAACCACAGCTTTTAAAGCTCAGCTAAAACTTTTCTTTTTCCTAAAGCTTTTAAAATTTGATTTTGTTCTGACTTTATACTGTTAGTTTTACCCTACCCAGTGCCTGTTTACCCTACCCTGTGCCTGTTTGCATTCTCTTCCCCTCCTTATTGTTTTATTATGATTTTATTAGAATGTAAGCCTATGCGGCAGGGTCTTGCTATTTACTGTTTTACTCTGTACAGCACCATGTACATTGATGGTGCTATATAAATAAATAAATAAATAATAATAATAATAAACTGGGGAGAGGCAATGAGCGGGGTACCGCAGGGCTCAGTCCTGGGCCCAGTGCTCTTCAACATTTTTATTAATGATTTGGACAAGGAGGTGCAGGGAATGCTTATCAAATTTGCAGATGACACAAAATTGGGTGGGATAGCTAATACCCTGGAAGACAGAAACAAACTTCAAAGTGATCTTGATAGGCTGGAGTGCTGGGCTGAAAACAACAGAATGAAATTTAATAGGGATAAATGCCAAGTTCTACATCTAGGAAATAGAAACCAAATGCAGTTACAAGATGGAGGATACTTGGCTCAGCAAAACTACAAACGAGAAGGATCTTGGAATTGTTGTAGATCACAAACTAAATATGAGCCAACAGTGCGATATGGCTGCAAGAAAGGCAAATGCTATTTTGGGCTGCATTAATAGAAGTATAGCTTCCAAATTGCATGAGGTACTGGTTCCTCTCTATTCAGCCCTGGTTAGGCCTCATCTAGAGTATTGCGTCCAGTTCTGGGCTCCACAATTCAAGAAGGATGCAGACAAGCTAGAGCATGTTCAGAGGAGGGCAACCAGGATAAATGCAGGTTGCTTACCTGTAAATGTAGTTCTTCTAGTGGTCATCTATGCATTCATACATATGGGCTCTGCACCCGCGCTGAGACCTGAATCGGAACCTCCAATAGCTTAGTATAACGTTTTAGGCGGGAACCACCCCTAACGCTACTGTGCATGTGCACGTGGTTCCTGCCCAAAGGCCAGTTTACAGGAGTCCAACATTGTGACCCCCTAAACATAACCTGATAAATATAAGTAATATCTGAAACACCATAGGATACCCTGTTAGGAGGGTACAGGAGAAAAACACAAAGAAAACACACCACCAAGAGGGGATGGCGGGTGGGTTGTGTGAATGCATAGATGACCACTAGAAGAACTACAGTTACAGGTAAGTAACCTGCATTTCTTCTTTGTGGTCTCTATGCATCACACATATGGGCGATTAGCAAGCTGACCTACCTTGGAGATGGGTTGGTGTGTCATCTGAATACTTCAGAGAGAACTGCTCTTCCGAAGGAACAGTCCTGTCTTGCTCGAACATCGAGATTGTAATGTTTTATAAACGTGGATGGAGTAGACCACGTTGCTGCTTTACATACGTCATGTAATGGCACTGCTCTATGAAAAGCTATGGATGTAGCCATTGCTCTTGTAGAATGGGCCGAGACAGTTTCAGAGAGACATAGGCCTGACAAAGTGTACGCCAGTTCAATGGTCTCGGTTATCCAGCGTGACAAATGCTGACATGACACAGGGAGGCCTTTTCTTGGCTCACCATGGCACACAAACAGTTGTTTTGTATGTCTAAAAGATTCAGTTCTGGATTTGTAAAAGGCCAAAGCTCTCCTAACATCCAGCATGTGTAGAGTGGACTCCAATGGAGTTGTTGGGTTAGGGGAAAAGGCAGGTAATAAAATATCTTGTGAGTTGTGGAAGGTAGACACAACTTTAGGTAGGAAAGCAAAATCAGTTCTGAGTACCACCTTTTCCTTATGGAAATTGAGATAAGGTGGGTCCACTCTTAAGGCTATGAGTTCACTTGCATGTCGAGCTGATGTTATAGCTACTAAAAATGCTACTTTAAATGACAGTAGCCTAAGGTCAATAGAGGCCAATGGTTCGAAAGGTTTCCCTGTAAGTGCTTTTAGAACCATGGATAAACTCCAGGTAGGGATTATGTGTCTTGTTGATGGCAAGATATTCTTCAAACCCTTTAAAATGTTCTCATTACAGGGTGGGAGAATACAGAAAATCCGTCGATACCGTGATGGAAGGAAGAGATGGCTGCGAGATGAACTCTGATTGATGACAGTTTCAAGTCTTTTCGGTATAGAACGAGTAAGTATTGTAGTATATCGTCGATGGAGCAAGTATCAGGCTGAAGGCTATTATGTTGTGCATATAGAGTAAATCTCTTCCATTTATACCTATACAATCTTCTGGTAGAGGGTTTTCGAGAGGCTAGTAGGATCTTGCCTATTGTAATACCTGGGGATTGCGATGGGGAATTATTCTCCACGCTGTTAACCTCAGGGTTTGTAAGTCTGGATGTCTGAGTCTGCCGTTGCTCCTTGTCAGGAGCTTCGGTATCGGCTTGAGTTTGATGTAGTCCCGGTTCGATAGTCGAAGAGCATGGGCGAACCAAGGTTGTCAGGGCCACCAGGGAGCTATCAAATGCAGTCTGATCCATCCATGTGGATCTTTGATAATACTTGTGTCAGCATTGGAAACGGCGGGAACATATAGAGTAGTGCCCCTTTCCAAGTTCTGGCAAAGGCATCTCCGAGGGAGTTGGACCTTGCTACCAGTGGGGGATATGCAAAGTATTGCTCAGATTGAGGACGGTAGCGGTGGCCGTAATCATCTGAAGGGTAATACGGGTACGGGCGGTAGTAGTTCCAATCAGGATACTCATAATGTCTCCTGAGAGAAGCTGAGTATTCCGAACCCCTGTCCCACTCAGAACGTGGTGAGTGAGATCGCTCCCTATGCGTCGATGGTCTTGGAGACCGAAGTCTAGCAGGGGAAGGAGGTGGGAGTAACCCTCTTGGAGACACAATTGTGTCGATCGGGTCTTGTTGTAGGGACGATGGCTCTTGCTGAATTGAGCGTGGCGGTGTCGAGTCCCTTATTTCACCCTCCGATATTGAGTCTATGGGTCTTGTCGCTGAAAGTGGTCGTGATCTAACCTGGCTCGGTACTGAGGTGGTCGGTACTGAGGTGGTCGGTAGCGAGGTCGATTTTGGTCGGGTTGTTACTGCCGATGTCTTCGATGTAGAAGGCTTCGGTACCGACGCTGTCGGTGGCGAAATACGTTTTGTCAGAGGGTACTTGGAAGAGTCTTTTTTCTTTTTCTTCTTAGTATGGGTTTCGGAAGATTTAGGTGTTGTGGCCTTTTTTGAAATCTTCTTGGCCATGGATACCGATAAGGACCGACCAGGCGTGAAATCTGCCCTATTTTGTGCCATGGTGGTCTCAGAGATGACAACGGAATGGATGTCAGAGCTCTGTTCCTCAGCCCGTGTCTGGGTATGCATTCTCGGTTTTTCTGTCGATTTTTGTCGAGGTGCATCGGCAGCCTTGAGGGCTTTTTCCCACAGGATGGCCCTTAGTCGGTCTGCTCTGTTTTTCCGCGTTTGTTTGGTGAACGACATGCAGTGAGGGCAAGATTGCACAATGTGGCCCTCTCCTAAACACAGAACGCAGAGGGAATGTCCGTCCATTGGCGGTAATTTACTGCAGCAGCGTACGCATTTTCTAAATGGGGCCTTAAGGCCATACGCTCCAGGCCGCTAGCAACCGGAGATCGCTAAAGTAACAAACACTAATCTACAATAATTTTTTTTTAATAGGATAGACAAGGAAAAAGGCTAGGATTAATAGTGAAAAGAAAGAAGGTAAGAAAAGGTAAGCATGAGGTAATTTTTAAGAAAAACGCTAAGGAGGTTGATTCGTGCGTCTAGTCACAATGGCGGACGACGAAGAACTGGCCTTTGGGCGGGAACCACGTGCACATGCGCAGTAGCATTAGGGGTGGTTCCCGCCTAAAACGTTATACTAAGCTATTGGAGGTTCCGATTCAGGTCTCAGCGCAGGCACAGAGCCCATATGTGTGATGCATAGAGACCACGAAGAAGAATCAGGGGTCTGGAAACAAAGCCCTATGACGAGAGACTGAAAGAACTGGGCATGTTTAGCCTGGAGAAGAGAAGATTGAGGGGAGACATGATAGCACTCTTCAAATACTTAAAAGGTTGTCACACAGAGGAGGGCCAGGATCTCTTCTCCATCCTCCCAGAGTGCAGGACACGGAATAACGGGCTCAAGTTAAAGGAAGCCAGATTCCAGCTGGACATCAGGAAAAACTTCCTGACTGTTAGAGCAGTGCGACAATGGAATCAGTTACCTAGGGAGGTTGTGGGCTCTCCCACACTAGAGGCTTTCAAGAGGCAGCTGGACAACCATCTGTCAGGGATGCTTTAGGGTGGATTCCTGCATTGAGCAGGGGGTTGGACTCGATGGCCTTGTAGGTCTGTTCCAACTCTGCAATTCTATGATTCTATGATTGATTGATTGATTGCATTTCTATACCACCCAATAGCCGAAGCTCTCTCGGCGGTTTACAAAATTAAGACAATTCAAAACAAAACAACAGTATAACCCATAATATAAAATACAATATAAAAGCACAACACAAATGTTGAAATGTGTTGGCAATATAAACATTGGTACAATTGTCTTTTGTTTTGTTGGCTTTTATAGCTGTCTGCTTTTTTATCCCTTTTGTTGTTTTTCCTGCAACTACCGGTCTGCCTTGTTTCATCATGCCCTATGGGGCTCTTGTCAAGGTCAGGTCAGGAAAGGAAATTTCACAGAATCAGGGTGAATGATCCTGCTCAGGGCTGTTCCTTTGCAAGCACATCTGGTCAAATGCTAGCAACTTCCCTAGTCCTTGCAGTCCTTAGTACGACATGAAATCTGCTTTGCATTTAGCATGGTCTAGCCTACTTAAGTCTACATAACATCTTTTCTATCTTACAATTTCCAGGCTTTTCCATCATGGAGAACTTTCTCTTCCCCCAACCGTACCCTGCATCTCTTGTTTTGCTTGCATCCAGACCAAAGCAGTCAAACACTTGCTTATTACTTTATTACATTTTCATTGGTTTTAACAATGCTATTATCCTACTGTGGCTTTGGGGACTTTGTTTTCTAATGGACCAACATGGATGCCAACAATTTTAGAGACAGTCCTGTACACTGAACTTTGAATAAGTCTGGATGGGAAACAGCATCCTGTAATGTGACTGGATAATCATTGCAAACCCACAATTACACAGTAGGTGCAACATGAGGATGCTGATGAAAATGGCATCTCTGTTTCAAGTTTTCCTAACCCCTGCCCCAACCCCACAAAATTAAGGAACATTTATCCCATGTTGTGATGTTATCATATTGCACATTTTCCAACTCCATTCGATGCAGAGGAGTGAAACACACAAGATGATGACATGGAGTTTTCACCAGTATCCTCACAGCACTTGTGATGTTCAGTTCTGGCATCAAAGACAAACTATAAGTTATTAAGTATACGTAATTAAATATAGAGTCATCTCAGTTGCCTATTTATCTCCCATATTTCAATGGAAACTGTGTACATGTACATACTTAAGTACAGGACTGCAGTACATATTTGAAGAGATAAGTGATTTAGATGTTATACTTAGTCTGGATGCTGTTACCTTTCAAAAACAGGAACCAGTCTTTCACTCTGCTGCTACATTTACTTTTGTTAAAGCTTATCCTATTTTTCTTACAGAGACTTAACCACATTTATTAACTTTTTGAGAATATAAAAGTCCATTATATTGGTTTTCCTTTTGACATGAATCACTGCAAGAACAAGCTGTGCACGAAGCTTTTATAGACCAGCTCATTTCCGATAGCTTCCAGGAAAGATAGATTTTTAGCAGTGGGCTAGTAATTGCTGAAATAAGTATACTTGCTTTAAAAACAACAACACACACTTCTTTATATTGTGGAAAACATCAAGTGAGAATGTGTGGCCTTCAGCTATCAAAGCATTATATCCTTGCTTATGTAAAATATGGTGAACTAACAATCTAGAATGCAGTTAAATAATCCTTGGAGCTGGGCAACTGGAAATAAGTATAGTGTGTTCACACATACACACAAGCTTATACAATAGTACTGTGTGTGCACATGTGCTCACACATGAGGAAGAGAGTTCTTAAATTTTATTATAAAATATCGAGCACACTGAAAGAAAGTGGAAGTGATTCAGGGGAAAAAACGGACAAGGAGTCACATCAGGCCAGAAAGGAAAACTTAAGAACAATTGATCCTTGATCATCAAGGAAATGTTCACAAAACAAGTTTAGAATTTTCAGATATTCAAAGTTTGCTTCATTTCATTTCATCACTAGGCCCTTTGTAGTTTTTAAGTTCTTCATTAGATTTCCTAAAACACCTCCCCACCCCAACGTTTCCTCTTTCTTGGCTAGATGTCTTGATATACAAACAATAGCCCTTTGAATTTTGATTAGCATTTCCCTGTTTCATAATACTGGACAAACCAAGGGGTGCGCGTAATATAGATTGATTCAACACAGTATTCTCACTGCTGCAGCTTGCATCTTCTTGGGGAAAAACACAACCAGAACTGGAGAAGTTGTATGCAAATTGGTGACAACTGGTTGTTTACTTCTCCGAAAATTAATTTGAACAGAATCTGGTAATGCTTCAAAAGCATAAAATAAATAGCTGACAACTTTGAAAAATAAAATCAGAAAGATAAACAGCAGACTCAGCCCACCACCACACACACACACACACAAACACACACACACACACACACAAAAAGCACACCATTGAAAGGCAGGAGGGAGGGGACTTCCTATAGGTTAATTGTTGCCTCCTGCTCCTTTCTGGTATAATAAGGTCTGATAGCACAATACACTTTGTGCTATCACAATACACAGTATCACTCTGAGAAATATATACAGCCCTTTTCTATGAACTGTGCAGCAAGAATATTTTTACACTGTCCATATCAACAACAATAAAGAAACTTGACCAATATACTCTAGGCCTCTGTCTCAACCTCCGACACTAAGGAAGTGCATCGGATTCAGCAAAAGCACTGGCCAAATCAAAACTCTTTAGATCATTTCTGGTACTTTCCAAGGTGAATGGTCTGGAAACTTCAGCTGGTACAAAACAGGGCAGCAAGATTATTAATGGGGATCGGCCAATGAGTCGACATCACACCAATCCTTTTCCAGCTTCACTGGCTGCCAGTCCAGGTCCAGGACCAATTCAAAGTGCTGGTATTAACATTCAAAGCCCTAAATGTCTTGGGGTCAGATTATCTGAAGGAACGCCTCTTCTCATATGTACCTGCCCGGACCCTAAGATCATCCTCAGGGGTCCTTCTCCATGAGCCCCTGCCAAAGGAAGATCCTTCTCTGCTGTGGCACCCTGGCTGTGGAATGAGCTCCCTAGAGAGGTTCACCTGGAATCTGCATTATCCTCTTTCCGACACCAGGTAAAGACCTTTTTATTTTCCCAGTATTTTAACAGTTTATCATCTTAGTCTTTTTACTCTGCTGTTTTAAATCTGTATTTTAAATCTGCATTGCTGCTCAGTTTTACCCTGGTTGTGCTTTTATATTGTACTTTTATATTGTGTTTTTATACTGTTGCTTGTTTTATACTTTGAATTGTACTTAATGGTTTTAATTTTTGTAAACTACCCAGAGAGCTTCGGCTATTGGGTGGTATAGAAATGCAGTAACTGAAATTAATAAAATACAATAAAGTAGACTTTCCTCCAAAGTGACCAGAACTGAAGTTGGACTCTGCATGAAGTACAGTTCAGGCTTTGGCAACAAAGACAGCCTGTCTCCAAAAATAATGTGTTTTGGTTTTGTTTCTCTGTAAATGCTGATGAGGGGAAGAGAGGAGAGGGATTACGGTTGAATGAATGACAGGACCAACTTCTAATCATTGGACATGCTTTACAAGGGGCTTTTCAACCACTGTGCATTGGAGGAGGGATTTGGAGTTACAAACTTTGTCTCTTAATTGCCTTGTGCTGTAGCAAGCAATAGGAAGTCAGAAATTCTGTATTAGGTTGGTGATGATGGGGTGGATTCAAGTTGTTTGTTCATGATTTCCAAATCCTTTCCTTTCCCCTTTTCAATTACTAAATTAATCTTTCTCTCACACTTTTTCCTGCAGTGAAAAATCTTTCTTTCCAATGCCACCACACTTCTCTATTTTTAACTAGTGTCCTGTTTTGGATACCCTCAGAATATAAAGGCTGCTCTTGCACTAAGAGTTTAATCTGAAATTTGGCAAACTAAATCCCCTCAGAAGAGGCGACTCTCCATGCAAATTTGATACAATTCTGCCAGGAAACAAAGAAGTGATCAGCTCTTCCCATAAATAAATAAATAAATAAATAACTCGCAAAAACTGCTACATTTATTTTTTTGAAATTTGTCAGGTATAATCCCTTCCTGCATGGCTACTAAGCCTGGACATATCATCCAATTCTGACAAAGAGGGGGGAAAATTACAGATACTTTTAGATTTCCCAAGATAGTCACTGGGAGGCATGATGTTGTGACACCTGATCCTTCCACCACACACACTGGTAATCTGACATAGGACACCCAAATCTGTGAGACTTCTCTATTGCAGGAAATCCCAAAAGCTTAATGTTTACATTCTTCAGAAATCATACAATTGATGGTCAGTAGCTACAGGCTCCATGTAATTCCAGAACAGACCAAAGCTAAAAACACAACCATGAGGCTATTTGTGACGAAAGCTCCAAGGTGGGTGCATGGTGATGCAGCATCGATTATTTGATGCAGCAGCCACTGCAAAGCCATCCTGGGGCTTCCTGCCGAAGCAAAAAAGTCGGGGACTTACCCTGACTTTTTTGTTCAGAGCGGGCGAGGATAATGCGTCCACTGTCTGTCACGGCGGAGGTGTGGATGGGAGGATGATGCCCCCGATTGGTTGCCATCTGCCCATTCAGAGGGGAGGGGCAGGCCCGCTTGCCCCAAAATACGCATTTTTGCTCCTGCGTGGGGATTAGCTGGCGCTCCAAAGTAGCAGCGAAAGAGCAGGGTTTCAGTTATTGCAGTGGCAACCTGCCGCCGTAAAGACAGACCCCATTTTAGAGATCCACATAATTGGTTTCCCCATTGAAATCTCTGTGGCTCAAAATACAGGGTCAACTTTCCCAGGCAATCAAAGGCAAGAGTTCTAGAAGAGGCCCAAACAAATCCGCACACACAGCAACTTTATCCAACCTAGAACCTTCGTTGGGATTTCTGCACTACATGGGCAACGCCTGTTAAATGCAAGAGTTAAGGCCACACCAGCAGAGAGTTCTATACCATAGCTTTCACCTTGGTAACTCTATGCTGTATTAGTTCAGGGAGAAAAGCCCAAGAGTTAGGTTCAAACCTAACCTTCTAGCACTCTGGGCTGATGACAAGGAAGTCACACAATCCACAGCAAAACAAGAATTAAAAGTCTATGAAAAGTATAACAGTACTTTTCATGGAAAGTCCTAGCAATCCAAAGTTCCCATTAGAAAGAGAGTCCATGTGCAGACTGCCTCCATAGGCTCAGAGGTTGGTAGATCCGAACAGAGAGGGTTTCAGGCAATGAAGATGAGAATGTTCCTAACAGAGGCTCCTCGCCTTTGCATCAGCTTAAAAGGGAAGACATGACTGTAAGACACCTTCCTCCAGACCACTTGAGAGGCAAGGGCTTTTGTCTTTTCAGAAAGGCCTCTGTCCAAACAGGGCAACACTGCTCAGTCTCCAGTGTTGACATTTCAACTTGGGTGACCCTTCTCCAAACCCAAACCCACTTCATGTTCTCAGGGGCAGCTTATAGCCCATCTGCCTGCCAGGGCAGACCAACAGGTGGACAGGGAGTAGGGTGACTCCTCCGGCTCGGCTCTGATAACAGTGGAAGAGATAAATTCACACAGATTTTGACATTCTAGAGGCTTAATAGACCCAAACCCTTCCAGATTATTTCTAATCAAATCCTCACTATAAGTAGGGACAGACAGATTTACCTCTGTCTGTGCTCACCAGGCGCTTGCCAAACTGTTGTCACCGCCAGCCCCCACTCATTGCACCATGTGAGGCTTGGATGACCTTGTGAGCACCTGGCGAGCATAAATAGACCATATACGCCTGTAATGTTGTGTAAATGGCTCCTTTATAAACACCATTTAGGTAACATTACATTTCTGGAAATCCTGAGCACTCATGCAGCAGCATCCCTAGCCTAAAAGACCCACCGCAACGTTGAATCTGGGCCCGGATGCATGAAACCTTGAATTTCCAAATCCTGACTCAGGTTTCGTAGCTGAGTCGAAGCCAACAGCATCCAAATTGGTCCTTTTTTCAAAACACTGAATTGGGATCTGAATTGAATTTTGTGGCCAGTGCACACGTCTACTTGATACATTGGAACAGTATTATCTATACTTAACCCATTGGAACAAATTAGCCCTTATAATCCATATTAGGCCCCCAAGGAGAAGGCAGGACAAAACTGTGCACTAGTCAGAACTCCCTGTAAAGAATACATTCAACAAATCTGGGTTGCTTAAACAAACTATTACCTGAAGGGGAACATCACGTCTATTGTATAAGACTTATCTTTTAAAAAAAAAGCATATACAGCTAGAGATGTTAAATATGTAGATTAGAATTAAAAGCTTTAACTGAAATGCATTGTTCCTCTGGTTATAGCAGCAGTGGCATCAAATCAAAATAGAGAACTCACCCCCATTGTACATAAATCAGCCTAGAAGACGTATGAAAGTCACCAGGCTGATGGAAGGCAATTAATAGAAAATCAAATTAAGAAGCAATCTGAGAGAGTCTTCTCAACAGCATTTATAATTGTAAATGTTGATGGAATGTCGCTTTTTATAAGGCACGTTGCCAGTTGCCTGCTAATAAATTCTAAATACTAAGAAACTCACTGCTGAGCTTTGAAATCTAAGACCGAGGGGTGGGGTGGGGAATTATCAATGTTCTCTATGGCTATGCTATCTTAGCTCCAATAGTTTCCACTTAGTTTCTAGAACAATTCTGCCCAGAAGCTCCTTGTGTGTTAATTGTCAGAGATTCATGTAGACATTACACAAGGAAGTCAGGTTGTGGGGGTTGTGGCAGTAGGTAATGCGACACAAATTACAAACAACAATTGGGATGGGGCCATGGCTCAGTGGTAGAGCACATGCTTTGCATGAGGAAGGTCCCAGGTTCAATCCCTGGCATTTGCAGGAAGGTCTGGAAAAAGTCCTGCCTGAAACCCTGAAGAGCTGCTGCCAGTTAGTGATGACAGTGAGCTAGAAGGGCTAATGGTCCAAGTCAGCATAAAGAAGCTTCCTATATCCCTAAGTCTATCAATGTTTTGTGATAAAGGTTAAATAGTTAAGGAAGTCTTACCCATCAGATAATCCATGTTCAGTTATCTAAGTCCCCACCCCAAAAACCTAGAAACATTTCAATACAGTAGCAGGGCAGGGGGCGGGGAGAAATAAAATGTAGTGTATTAAAAAGAGTAGTTATTAAAGTAAGGCACAGTGATGAAGCAAGAAATGCAATCTTGGAAACATTTAGAACGGGGGGGGGGGGGGAACCAATTGTTGCTATGTTTGATAAACAAAAGTAAAGTGTGTGTATGACACACTCTCCAGAAGGTCTAAAGCAAAGTTCCCTCCCCAGTAAATTAGAACAAAAATGAAAAAGATTAAGGACCAAAGCAGGCATTACTTAAAAAACACAGCTTGCAGCTATGAGGTTTTAATAAGAGTGCATGCCCCCCAATCTGGATTATTTATTTATTATTTATTTAAAACATTTATATCCTGCCCTATATCAATAAGATCTCAGGGCGGCGTACAGATGGGACCCTAGTGTGAAGGGCTCTTTAACCTATCCACCCCTACTATTAAGTGAATGAATCACTATTTTGTGCTATAAATTGCAGGTGCAGCCCCTCACAATCCAGATCAGGCTCACATTAGGGGGATCGTTAAAGCATCCCCAATGTTATGGTCGCAATCCGTATCAAGGCCCCTGCACTTACACTAGAGTAAAAATGATAGTCTTGCCAGATATGTCTTTGACGTAATATCTGCTTTTGCCCCTAAGAAAACACTGGCAGCTTAGAGAAACACGGCAATAAGATCAGAGGTTTTGAAATGCCTGATCTTCAAACAGTAGCTGAAGATAGTTTTAGTTTCACAATCAAACTAGGCAAGCTAGTTTATAGAAACATTTTGGGTAATTGACACTGTGCTCTTTCAACCACTGCCCTAATTTAACTTAGAAGCAAACCAAAACCCACAGGATCCTGAGGCAACTGAGAAAAACACTCTATAAAAATGTCATGTCTCAAGCACCAAACCAGAAATAAAGGAATGATTAAACTTGAGGTAAAACTTCCACTTACACACCATTATTACATTATTAACTGGCTTTCTGGTCATCCTGTTTAGTTCAAGTAATGCTTAATGTTTTCTTTTTTTAAAAAAAAAAACCCTTTCTTGCTTCCTACTATATTTTTGCCTCTTCAGAGCAAAAGGCTATATTTTTGGCTCTTAAGATACATCTGCATGTTGACTACCCAGGACTCTCCTTTTATCCTTTTTCATGGATACCTTTTATTCTCATGACATCATTCACACAGTGCCTTTGAAACTCTTTCAACCACCATTTAACAATGACTTTAAAGCAGACCAATGCCGGCCCCTCCCCCAGCCACCATTTAGCCAAGTCTTTCATGAAATCTGTGAGGGGATGCAGATTCCTGTGTGGTTCGCATGACCACAAAGGGGAAATAAGCCACGGTGACTAATTTCCCCCACTGCACAGTCATGTTCCAGGGGGATTAGCAAACTTACCTTCAGCAGCACAGCTTGCTCCTGTGGGTAATAAGCCACCCAGAACTCAGGGCCCGTTGTAGGGTTGTGGGGGCTTGTTACCCACAGCAACAAGCCACTTTGAACAGATTCAAATGAAACAACAAGCCATGTTGCCCAGGGTAATTTTACTTATCTCCCTGGCATACGACTGGCACATGCAGCTGGGGAAATAAGCCACTAGCTGTGTTCATGCAAACTGGCCCACTGTGTGAGTGATGGATAGCAGCAATCCCTGGCAACCACCCATCTCCCACCAGCAGCAACCACATGCTCAGTGGAAGAAGGAAACCTACATGTGAGGGCAGAGGGTCTCTCGACTGGGCTACAAAAGCCCCCCCCCATGGGGGACCTCTATGCACTTACATAGGTACACATGCTAAACTCCAGGTACCTTTATGCCTCAACGTGAATCAATATATTTATTTCTTACATTTCCCTTATCACGGGCAACTAAAAAATCCTGAGTTGGCAGCTGAGGTACAAACAGAGGAGAGGACTCTGCAATGCGGTTGTTGCTGCTGACACTGTGGGGAGGCGGGAGTTAACAAGGCACAACTTTACTTGTGGCTTGGCTTGTTCAGCAGCAAGCTAACAAGCACAATAAGTTTGCGGGCCTTCCAGCACTCACCTGATTGGAAATATTGTCCCTTGAGAAAATTAGGTTCAGACCAGAAGTGCACGTTTTCCTCGTGCAAGGTCAGAGCACCCAATTTGCCTTTGCAGAGATGGGGAGGCAATGTTTATGCAACAAAGCCCTGATAATAAGTGTGTAGCCTTTCAAAGACTGTAGAATTCAGTGGAAATTTCCAGATGGTATTGGATTCATACAGTTTCCTGGATACGCAGACCAGCCAAACAGCAGCATAAACATCCTCCACAAGGGTGAAAGCAATATTGCCTTGTCAAGGAGCATCAATTCAGAGGGTAGAGCTAACTTTTTTAAGTCATGGGGATTGCAGGAATTGGAGGTGAAAACTGAGGCAATTGTTTCTTGTGCATAAGTTTGGAAGATTGTAAGCTACTCCCAACCAGTCATGGTGATAACCCACCCATGAAAAGTCTGGTTTCCGTGCTTCCCAAAATAAAGAAAAGGGGCCACCAAACTAGTTAGGGACATCTGTACTGTCCCAAAACAGGTGTGTCTCTGGTTAAGCTACAGAAAGTCTCTCTTTATTTTTTTTCTTGGCTGCAAATCCAAAGGAAACACCAGATAGGAAGCTAGTCTGCTTCTGTCAAGGAGTGTTGTTTGTTGCCAACGGGATGGGGGAAGAAACAAGCTTGCTCTCCAAACCAAGCCAAAAAATGACAACAGAAAACAGAAGTAAATTCTAAGACCCAGTGGTGTTAAAGGTTGTGTAACTTTCAATCTTGGCTGTAAAACGCTAGCTATTGTTTTATACAAACAGTAGGAGCAATTCTGAACAAGACGAAAACAACCTGCACAAAAGATTACCACTAAGCCTTTTTTTTAAAAAAAGCAACAACAAAACACATGCATTTATTTAGAAAGCACCACTCATTCATGTACCATGAATAAATGAGAGAATGGTTCTTTCCTCAAGGAGCCTGCAAGCCAAATTTGGACACAGCAGGAGACAATGTTAAAACATACTGAGTTGATAAAAATAAATGGTAAAAATTGTTTTATAAAAAAATTATTTTATTTACACACACACTACTCCAACACTAAAAAAAGGGCTTATGGATAGGCTAACGATTAAAACTGTCAATTTAAAACAAATCAACATATTAAAATATTAAAGGAAACAGCAGCAGATGTCAAAACCCTTAAAACAATATTTGGAGGTTTTGAAGATTTTATCAATATCATCTAAAGGCCAAACTAGTTATGTTGTTTGTCACGCAGACTATTTTAAAAAAATGAATAGTCTTTAACCGACTTCCTCCCCAGCAAGGTCCTCAGGCAGGGGCCTGCAACTCCTATTTCTATGAGGGGGACACACACACCTCCCATTAGTCCAATTGGAGTTTCTTCCTCCCCACCCTCCATCCAAATAGGAGGTGTGGGGCTCCCGCACCAACCTGGGACCAAAGTATCATGCAAAAGGTAAAAATTCTCCTAGCCCTCATGCCAGGGTCCCAATCTAGATTCTTGTAAAGTTCCCAATCCAGGTTCATGTAGTGAATATCACAAGCAAAACAGGGCAGACCCCCTTCCTGGAGAAGCTCACAATCTAAATTTCAGCAGAGAGGTGCTCAGCACTAGCTATGGATTTTTATTTTTATTGTAAGCATGCATGCTAGGACTAACCATGTGATGAACGTCATGTCTAGTTTGCTCCAAAAAGGACTGAGAAAACAAAATGCCAAAAAGATAACACAGTCAGTGCCGTGTGAGCCTCTTGCCAAGGGAGGAGGGTTTCCAAAGATGAGGGATCACCATTAAGATGGCTCCCACCTTACCTCAGTAATCTGGAAGGTAACATTGCACTTGTAAACAGAGCATGTTGTACTGAATATGTCACAAATCTGTTATTTAAAGAGAATGAATGCTACTGACGTACGTTGTGTGTGGGTGTATGTATTCTATATATGCTTATGATATTCAACATTAAATTATTTTGGCTTTACAAGGACAAGAAAATAATACTTTGGATAATAATATCCTGCTATTAAACAATAATTCACCAGGTAAAGAGAGAAGAAGCAATCTGAGATTATGGCAGCTCAAAGCATTGTGGACACCAGCAATGAGCAACAGCTGTACAAATTGTTTATTTAAAAATAACTAAAACATTATTGCAGTCACCATTTCAGAAAAGCCAAATACGAACCAGAAACTGAAGAGAGTCATTTTGTCACACCACTACAGTCAATTTCTTTGAAAATTCTGCTGCTGCCCATCTATTAAATATATTTATTTATTTATTACATTTTTATACTGCCCAATAGTCAAAACTCTCTCTCTCTCTCTCTACACACACACACACACACACACACACACACACACACACACACACCTTTTTGGCCCTCCAAAGAACCCCAAGATGATTTACACCCATAAATAGGAATCTTAACACAATAAAGATGAAAAGAAATAAAAATATTTTTAAAAGAAAAATATTACTTAGAAAGAACATTAAAAAAGGGATGAACAAACCAAAGCCATTAATAGCCTGATGGAATAAAAATGTCTTGGCTGCTGCCTAAAACCCATCAGAGATGGGACCAGTCAAACTGCCTTCGGGAGAGAGTTCCACAAGGATTTTGCTACTGAAAAAACAAAACAACACCCATCTCATGTTACCACCCTGCCTCAGTGCCCGCACAAAACCCAAACCAGCATGGCAAAGGAGCCAAGCCATAATTCCCTAGCACCACCTTTCGGGATTGCCGAATCATTCAGGACTGAAACCACTGCAGCACAGTACCTCCCAGCCCCATACTGGCCAGGCATCTCAGAAGGATACCATGCTCAATGGTATCATATGCTCTTAAGAGAACCAGTGTGGTTTTATGGCTAGAGTGATGGACTGGGAGTTGGGATCCAGGTTTCAGTCCCCGCTCGGCCACAGAAACCCACTGGGTGACTTTGGGCCAGTCACATACTCTCAGCCCAATCTACCTCACAGGGTTGTTGTTGTGAAGATAAACTGGAAAGTAGGAGGATTATGTATGCTGCCCTGGGTTCCTTGGAGGAAAAAAAGGTGGGGTATAAATGCAATAAATAAATAAATAATAAAGAGGTCCAGCAGAACCTACAACTCCCCTGTTTTGCTCCTGGTGGAGATCATCACCAATGGCGATCAAGGAGGGGTGTTATATTGCTGTGTTTATTATTTCTCTCTCTTTCTCTTTCATCCCTGCTTACAAATACATTACTATGAAATCTGCAGTGAAAATTACTGTATTCAGGTGCGGCATTCAGAAATTCAAAGGATCTGTAATATTATATTTACAAATTTTAACAAGTGAACTGAGTGAGGCAAAGTCCAATCTAATAGCATGAAAATAAACATCTTTACACGTTGTGAAGCTTTTGAGAATATCAGTCAGTACATTCACTTGAAAATATAGTCTTAAACAATATTTCCCCTATTATACGGCATTATATGTTTTATATGACAAAACACTTCTTTTCTAGAACACAACAAGTATTACTTTAGGACTGCAGATAGCTTTCCTTCCTCTCTGCCACAGTTTCACAAACAATTAGCCAAGATACAATAGGCAAGTGGGGTATGGCCATCTATTTAACAGCTTTACTCAGACAAGGGAAAAGGGCACGGGTTTCATAGGCTGCAATGTGTTAACATTGCCACTTCTAACTTTGCTGGAAAATCCCATGATACTCCAATAAGAAATAAATGTTTGTGTAATGAGGAACATAAATAAAAGATACCTAGCAGTAATTATGTAAACAGGTTTTTAAGACTTTGTATTTTTATCCAGGCTCATTTATTTTGTTTGATCACATCATCTCTAATTCTTTCTAAAGAGATAATTGCAATCAATTTTATGACCCCATTTCATGCCAGAGAGGCTTTTTTTTGTTTTTGTTTAAAAGATCTAACAAAAGAAGACAAATTTTATTCATTCCAGTCAACGCTACCCTCACACATGCTGGTCATGAGACATTCCAGAGTTCCTCCTTCAAGTACCCAAGGCTCAACTCTTGGCATCAATCCAACACCACAGTGACCTACTTTGCAGAGCAGGACCACTTCTGTTCAATTGGGAGAAAACAAAGAGTTCTGGCCTTCAATAAACAATGTGAAATTGCTGCACTCACCCATCAGGGTAGGGGAGTTGAACATTTATCCACACTGTAAGCTGTTAACAGGCATGGAAAGGCTACCTTTATCTTTGAAGAGCAGCTTCAAGGTGCAGCCAGTTTAAAAACTGAGAGAGAGGATTACAGTTTTAAAAATGGTAAAAAATAAATAAAAAATGAGCAAGAGCCAACATATTTGTGATTTTTAACATGCCATTGTATTCGCTGAAATGCTTAGACTGTGATTAACCTCATTCTCTCTGTACAATGTATTCTTTTATACAGGGTCTAAAACAGGAACAACAGGTAGAGAATCCAGGAATTTTTTTCATTTGTTTTTATTTGTGTAAATAGAAATGTTTGCAAATTGCACTCGCAATTTGTAGACACTGCTTTTTGTGGGGTGGATGGAAAATCCATGAATTGACCCAACCTGATGCAGACTGAGTCGGGCCAGCTCGTGGGGAAATGAGCCAAAGTTTGGGGAACCGAGCTGATGAAACCTTGGCATACTTCACACATGCCCTATACAGATTCCTCACACATCCCTATCCCCTGCTATGCAGTGACCAAAGTAGGACAGCATGATCACAAGAACCAATTTCGCTCTACCCCCCAATAAAAACTATAACGAAATACCATATGTACCAACGGTTCAATATCTTCAGAATTCCAAGGTCAAAGTCTTAAAGCAAAGGGTATTCCTTCATTGTCCATATTGACCTTCCAGCAGTCAAGACTGCATCAGATTAAGCCTATTTAATGAGAAAGCCACCCGATATTCTGGATGAGTCAAATTCTGTAAATAATAAGCACTTCGCAATACGTTATATATTGATGGACTAAAAGTCCTGCAGGGTTCCATCTTATTACCCATGCAGTTATGAAGCCAATAGGTGATGTCACCAGGGGGTTTGGATTGAGAGTATCATCAGCATACTAATGCCACAAGTGCTATCTCTTGGTGTCATTAGATTCAGATGTGGCTGTGCAAATGCTATTCTATGCTATGGGAGAGGGCTTTCTCTGCTGAGGCACCCTGACTGTGGAATGCCCTCCCCTTGGAGGCCCGACTGGTGCCCGACTGGTGCCCGACTGACTTTATTCTGGCGCCAAGTAAAAACATGGCTTTTTAACAAGGCCTTTAATGGTTAAATTCACCAGGCTCGCACATAGTTTTAATTGTTTTAATTGCTTTTACTGCTTTTAAATTATATACTGGTTTTAACTTGATTAATGGTTTAATTTGTTTTTAGCTGTGTATATTTACTGTTTTATACTGTATACATTTTATCTGTATTCCACCCTGAGATCCTAGTGATACAGGGTGGGATACAAACATTTTAAATAAATAAATAAATATTCTAGCACGTGGAGTCGGTAATGGGCTGGTTAAGGGCCAAAAAACATAAGATGAATCCTGGTAAGATGGAGGCACTATGAGTGGGTGGTTGCCATGTCCTGTTCCGCAGGGGGGGTGCACTCTCTCTAAAAGAGCTGCTATGAAGTTTGCTCCTGGATCCATCATCATCACTTAAGGCTCAAGGTGGTCTCCATGGCACAGAATGCCTTTTACTAGCTTTGGTCAGCTACAACTGTTCCTGGGCATGTTAAAGTCATCTAGTTGGGAATAAGCACCATTTTGGTGTTGAAAAAGAACCTAAGTAAAAATAATAAAATGGGCATCTGTAAGCATGCACATGCCCAGCTGGCTGCCTCCAGTATCAGGGGCAGTAAGCCTATATACACCAGTTGCTGGTAAACACGGGTGGGAGGGTGCTGTTGCACTGTGTCCTGCTTGTGGGTCCCTGGTCGACAGCTGGTTGGCCACTGTGTGAACAGAGTGCTGGACTAGATGGACCCTTGGTCTGATCCAGCAGGGCTCTTCTTATGTTCTTCTGATTAGAAAATAAAAAGAAAGAAAAGAAAGAAGAAAGGATCCCTATGGGCCCCAGAATCCCTAAGCCAGCCTGTGCTGACACCAGGCCTGATTGCTACTGCTCTTATCACCTGTTTCTGGTGATCATTTTGGGGTGGAGATGGGCTGGGCTGTGGGACTCTAGACGTTATCCCCAAGGCCCAGCCCTCACTGCACCATTGTCTGTAAGTTCACATCTTTTTCAAAACAAGATTTCATGTTTCCCCTTAAAGTGCTTATTAATGATGCCTTGCTGGAAGAACATAAATCTTGAAGCTGTCATCCACACTCACCCTTCCTCATATGTAACAAAAACACAATTGGTTTTGAACTTTCTTTTTCAAATGAATTTATCATCGCAGCACTTCGGGGGGACGAAGAACTTGGCTGCTAGAATGATCTGGAATTCCATATTCTTTTAGCCCAAGCTTGCACATCTTTTCACTACATTCTCAACCAGCTCTCTGGTTTTAAATGCATGCTCTCAACTGAATGAAAGACATGCAAAAGTAAGTCGAAACAGAGTATCTGGGCTCTGTCTTTTTAAAGCACATTTCAAAGTTTGTTTGTTTTCTCCACTTTTATATTGCTATCTGTGTGCTATTCCAGAGAGGTATTTATAGCCTAACCCATTCCAGCATTTTCCAAAGCCCTCTCTGTTATTCTGGTATACACAGGCCCTCTGATATGGAGAGGAGGGCGGCCAGTCACAGCCTACTAACTTCTATAACCGACACATAAAGCTGCTTAGTCATTCCAGATGTTTTCCCCTTCAAATGCTAAGCAAAGGAGTGTTTTGGCAGTTATAGGAGGGGAAGTAATTTCCATGAGTCATGTAGATCTGTTTTGCCACTCTATCCCACATGTCTACCATCCCAATGGCACAGACAAATTTTCAGGAGTATGAAAATAAATGATTAAAATGAACAGTTGAAAACCAGGGGGTTTGGAGCAGCCATATGCAATGGGAGCTCTTGTAACAGAAAATGCTACATAAACTAGAACCCCTTGAGCCCATTGGTGTTGACACTCCCACAACACCTGCTATCACCATTGAAATTAATTTTATTCATAACAGATGCATAATCTCCAATTGAACTGAAAATGCTGTGCCTTTAAAACGCTGTGTTAAATTAAGTAATGTCATGAAATTGCCCATGTATTTTCAAACATTTTAGTCAGGATTCCCCATTTAACAAAAATGGGCTTTACAACATGCCTAGATTACTTTTGAGGGGAGGGGAATGTGCATCAGTCGACTAAACTAGACCTGATCTCAAAGATACATGAATGCATCTCTGACATCTCGGGTTGTGTGGAGTGGATGGGTTAAACTAGCCATATGGAGGGACACTTTGGATCAGGGCTATGGCACAGATGGAGCAAGGAGGATTAAACACATTCCCTCACAGATTCCCCAATGCAGATCAACTCCCAAAGATGTTATTAGATGCAAAAGGGAAAACAAAGACACAATGGCCTGGTTCACACATAATGACAACTCAGAATATGGGCTGAGTATGGGCTGTTCTTGTTGTATTATGGGTTGTTGTTATGTCCAAACCATGCACTATGGTTTAAATATGGGTTGTTAATCATGAACAATCGAGGAAGAGAACCCATGGTTTGTGAACTTCGGGTTGTTTGTGGTTAACAATCCATAGTTAAGTAATAGGGCAGAGTTCGCAAGTAACAGCAAGCCATGATCCTCAATTCAACAACAACCCATACTCAACCTGTACTGTGGGTTGTTGTTACATGCAAACCAGGTCAATGTGGGTGACTGTACATTTTCTCTTCCATAGCTATTTGCATCAGGGAATCAACACAGGAAGAAAGGTTTAGCTACCACACTCCTGATCCAAATTGGAGCATCCGCACTTATCTACAGTATTATGTCTAGTTTGGCCCTTTGAAAGAATGAGAAAAAGGAAGCTCTGTATGACCACCACAACTGTCTTTTTTTCTAATGATGTGACATACCAGGAGTCCTGTCATTTATTTCCCCAGAAATATCAAATAAGTATCACATAGATGTGTTATCCTTTGCCACTGCATTGCAACTGGGGCATAAGAGCTATATATTGGGTTTTCCACACTGCATGGCAGTGTATAATCTCATGTCTATTTTCTCTCACCATTTCACCTTGTTCCTCAATCTCCAGAATCTTAACTTTTTTACAGGAGTAACCTGTTCCCAACCAAGGAACAGATCCTTAACCTCATGTGTTCTGGTCACACAAAAAACTGCCCAGTACCATAAATATTCCATGTGGAGAATGTGAAAAGGCTGGGTGTGATTCAGTTAGGGGTTCTTCAGTTTAGGGATACCCAACTTTGGTACTGAGAGAGGCTATTTATTCTCCAGAGATTTATTTATTTATTTATTGCATTTGTATACCGCCCCATACCTGAAGCTCTCTGGGCGGTTCACATAAGGTAAAAGCACTTAAAAACAATATACAAAAATAAAAAACCACAAAAACATGCAAAATGCACATACATTTAAAACCACTATAACAACTTTACAAACGATGAGCCAAAAAAACAGACCCAGGCTCATTACATATTGCTACATGCCTGGGAGAAGAGAAAAGTCTTGACCTGGCGCTAAAAAGATGACAATGTCGGCGCCAGGCAGGCCTCATCAGGGAGATTGTACCACAGTTGGGGGGACACCAAAGAGAAGGCCTTCTCTCTTGTTGCCACCCTCCGAGCCTCCCTCAGAGTAGGCACCCAGAGGAGGACCTTAGATGTTGAACGTAGTGTTCGGGTATATTCATGTCGGGAAAGGCGTTCCATCAGGTATTGTGGTCCCAAGACTTTATAGGTTAAAACCAGCACCTTGAATTGGGCTCGGAAATGTATAGGCAACCAATGCAAGCGGGCCAGAATCGGTGTTATATGCTCAGACCTCCCTGCACCAGCTGTCAATCTGGCCGCCGCATTTTGCACAAGCTGCAGCTTCTGAACCTCTTCAAAGGCAGCCCCACATAGAGTGCATTGCAGTAATCTAATTTGGAGGTTACCAGAGCATAGACAACTGAAGCCAGGTTATCCCTGTCCAGATAGGGGCATAGCTGGACCACCAACCGAAGCTGGTAAAAGGCACTCCATGCCACCGAGGCCACCTGGGCCTCAAGTGTCAGAGATGGTTCTAGGAGAACCCTGAAGCTATGAACCTGCTTCTTCAGGGGGACTGCAAGCCCATCCAGAAAAGGTTGAACACCCTCCATCCGGTCAGCAGAACCACCCACTAACAGCATCTCAGTCTTGTCTGGATTGAGATTCAGTTTATTAGCTCTTATCCAGTCCATTGTTGCAGCCAAGCACTGGTTCAGCACATCCACAGCCTCACCTGATGAAGATGAGAAGGAGAAGTAGAGCTGCGTGTCATCAGCATACTGATGACAATGCACTCCAAAACTCCGGGTGACAGCCCCCAATGGTTTCTTGTAAATATTAAACAGCATGCGGGACAAGACTGACCCCTGCGGAACCCCATACTGCAGATTCCACTGAGCCGAGCAATGTTCCCCAAGCACCATCTTCTGGAGCTGACCACCAAGTAGGAGCGGAACCACTGCAATGCAGTGCCTCCCACTCCCAGCTCAGCCATTCGTTCCAGAAGGATACCATTGTCGATGGTATCGAAAGCCACTGAAAGATCAAGGAGAGTCAACAGAGTCACACACACCCTGTCTTTCTCCTGACATAAGTCTTCATACAGGGCGACCAAGGGTTATTTCTGAACCAAAACCAGGCTTGAAACCCGACTGAAATGGATCCAGATAATCAGTTTCATCCAAGAGTGCCTGGAGCTGGCTTGCAACCACCCACTCAAGGACCTTGCCCAGGAATGGAACATTTGCTACTGGCCTATAGTTATTAAAATTTTCAGGGTCCAGGGAAGATTTCTTCAGGAGTGGCCTCACTACCGCCTCTTTCAGGCAGCCTGAGACCACTCCATCTCACAAAGAGGCATTAATCACTTCCCTGGCCCAGCCAGTTGTTCCATCCCTGCTAGCTTTTATTAGCCAAGAGGGGCAAGGATCCCATATAGAGGTGGTTGCACAAACCTGTCCAAACACCTTTGCAACATCCTTGAGCTGCACCGGAGAATGGCCTGGAAACTAGAAGTCTATCTTTCATAGATGGCTAGGTGATCTAATAAAATCATGCCATGTACCACCAGTAAGGGCTTCGTTGTTATGGTGCACATGCACTCAACGCATGATTAAAATTCTGATACAGCCACCAGCTTGTCATGCCTGCCTTTGATGTAGGAAACCTTGTTCCAGAGCATAGTTTGATGCAGGGGACAGGAGAGATGTCCAATACTCTCAGATGGTTACTCCATTTTTCCGCTTTGAAGATAGTAAACAAAAAGCCAAGAATGTATTAAAGCCAGTACACTTACTTTGCCAAGTGATTCATGAGCAAATGCAGCATCTGTCTGTTTTTCTCAGGGAGTCTGTGTACTAAGCTATGTATTTCTGCGATTCTTGATTCTTGATTCTCCAGTTCTGCAACAAGACAAGGTATTTTTCAGGGCAAATTTGGCTTATGCACAGTCACTGACTGCACAGCACAAACCTAAATCCCTGGATTTCTTCTAACGTCATTAATATAAGATGAACAAAAAAAATAAAACACACAAGAATGTATAAATCACAGTGTTGAGGTTTGTTATAAAACCAACAAATCCAATCAGCATATTTTTCAATGCAACCTTGGAAAAACTATTGACTCTACCCAAGGTGGTAACAATTCTGGAAGGCCAGGAAAATACTGTGTTCATTCACAAACAATACAAACTCAGAGACTCATGTCTAAATCTTAGAATAGAAACCTCTCAAGATGCTGAAACAGAGATTTTATTTTTAAAAACAAAACAAAACACCACCTAATACGTTTCAACCTATTTTTATTTTAACGCCTTCTTCAGGGAGTTATAAAAAACATCTGCAGAAATCCCTGCAATAATGTCTCCTACTAAGTCACCAGTGAATTTTAGTAGGAGACATTATTACAGGAATTGCTGCAAGCTTTTTTAATAACCCCCTGAAGGGGGCCTTAGAATAGAAATAGGCCGAAACGCGTTGGGGTTTTTTAACAAATCAAACCTCTTTTTCAGCATCTTGAGATGTTTGTCTTCCATTCGTGGGTCTATTTTGGATGCTCTCCTGTTTTTGCGCCTTTGTTAAATCTTACAATAATAATAAGTTGTGAAGAGACAGGATGATAGTGAACTTTTGCAAGTGCCTGACTCATGTGTCTGCAAAAAGCTCAAAGCACTTGCCATCACTTCCCCACAATTTACCTTGGGGTCAAGGAAAAGTAGCAGCAGCAGAGACAGCTATTTGAGTCATTTCCATCAGGAGTGATGCCCATTCCCAATAGGGAAAGACGTTCCGCTGGCCTCTGAGGAGCCCACCCACCCCTTCCCCTGCCCAAGGAAAGTAACTGGGGCCTTGCGGCAGAGGAAATGGGGAGATAATGGTACAGGTCTCTCAAAGGATTGAAGTGAGCAGGGTCTTTTTTTTTACCCTGCTCACATTGATCCTGTTTGTAAACATTCAGACAGGGGTATTCACTTTATGAGCGTCCTTACTTGAATGCTTGTGATGCCCGACAGCTCTAAAAGCAAAACCATTTATGACTGGAGAAAATGATGAAAGAGCTGGGACGATCATAGCAAAAGAAGCAACCATCCTGGCTTCTCCCCCCACTCCCATGCATGCGACTGCTGTTGCATTATTCTCCACACTGCAGTGTAGGTTGGTGGGTTGTCCAAACCCAGTGCACAGTGGGCGGGTGAGAGGTCATTCCCTGTACTGCACATTGTAGGGTGGATATGACGCCTCCTGCTGCACTGCCCGGCAGGTTCGAACGACACAGCAACCCATGCGGCATTCCTGGGAATGATGCAAACGGTGCTTGCATAGGAGGAGCATCCATGGTGGTTGTTTCCCTCACTGCGATCATTCAAACACTCCCAGTAACATAACAGAATCTGTCCATATCCTACCCTATGCTGCCAATAAATAAACTACATGATTAGCATAATGAAAATGCAATATAAATATCACCCAATACCATGACTGGATTTGTATCACTTTAAAAGGGGATTAGACAAATTCACAGAGTAGAAGACTATTAATGGCTACAAGTCATGTTAGCTATATATTACCTCCAGTATCACAGGCAATGTACCTTTGAATAATTCAGACAGACAGAAGTTCTTTATTGTGTCTTAGCAAATTGCCATTATATACAAACACAGAATAAAACACAAAATAAAATATCAGTTGCTGGAGAACACAAGCAGGAAGGAGCCATTTGAATTAATCTCCACCTGTGGGTTGGCCACTCTGAGAACTGAATGCTGGACTAGATAGGCCTTTGGTCTGATCCAGAACAGCTCTTCCTATGTTTTTATGTTTGCAATATATGTAAAAACTTACTAAACTCAGCTTACTGAAATCAATCATACAGTACCAATTTCAGAAAATTCAAGGGTGTGAGGAGTACAACATTCCTACATGCATATAATGTAGGTGCCAACATTCGCTTGGCACCTACATTATATGCTTTTAGACGCCAGGTGAAGACCTTTTTATTCTCCCAGCATTTCAACAGTCTATAAATAAATTTTAACTTGGTGTTTTAAATTTGTAATTTTGCATTGCTGCTGTTTTTATCTGGTTGAGCTTTTATATTGTATTTTATAGTATAGTTTTATACTGTTGTTTTATACTTTGAATGTTTTTAATTTTTGTGAACTGCCCAGAGAGCTCCGGCTATTGGGCAGTATAGAAATGTAATAAATAAATAAATAAATAAATAAATTCTCATCCTGTATGGTTATACATGCTCTCTCTCTCCCTCTCCCTCTCCCTCTCTCATAAACACACATGCATGCAGATACACCCCTTCCCAGTACACCTATGTCATTCTGCCATAAGAGAAGCAGCAGCTATAAGCCTGGAAGTTACTACGTTGTTCTTCATAATTCTTACCATCATTTGTATGCAACAGCACTTATATCAAATCAAGGCACAAGCTGGTTTTAGATGAATGAAAGTGTGAGACAAAATTAAATAATTGGTTTCAAACCTGAATGATAAAATAGCATGATCTCAAGTGTGTTTGAGTGATTTCTCAAGTCATATACCACAATGAAATTAATGGAGACATTTTCACTAATTGATGACAAGAATTATAAATGCTGCCAAAATCCGAAGAGTAACTACACCTATGCTTTTGGTAAGCAAATGTTTCCATAATGTCCCATCATATTTTTTTTATTATTGTTGCAGGCTCAACTTAACATGCTCCCTTGCATCACAGTGCCATTCCTATCGACAGAATTTATTTAAAAAGCTAATATGTGCCAATGAGTACTAAGAAGCAAAAGGTTACATTCCGTCATTTGCAAAAGATTTTGATTCCTTCAGGCAATTGTGACAAATTACTTACTTGCTGCTTTGATGAAGCTTCTTTGAAACTGATACATCATGAGTGGCCCAGGGAGCATTCTGGGATACAAAGTAAAACAAATCAGAGCAATAAAATACATGACAGAAGGGATGATATGCAGTTGGGAGCATGGCCATTACTATAAATCCATTCTTAATCATATAGGGCACAGCTGAACATTTCTAGCTAGCTAGCTGTATTCAACAAGAAAACATTGCAAGGGTTGGAAGGGGAAGAAGGATTTGATTCCTTTCTTTCGTGCAATTGAGCAACATTTCAGCATTAGCAGACTAAATGTATTAATACACTGCAGATACTTCGAAATGGTGAGAAATAGAATAACTGTGAAAGAAAGATGATTATTCATCTCTATAAAGTCTTATAATCTTCATCCAATCTGATGAAGTTTTGATTGGTCAGCAACAAGTATAGGATAAGCCAATACTAAAGAACAGAGCAGTAAGTATCATATCTAACTTAAACAACAAATGAAATTTCAGGTGAATGTCAAACATTATTTCTTTACTACCAGTTTGAGTTCTCTGGAGAAAATACCACAAAATGAAAAAAAGTAATGTGTTTTTTGTGATCTTCTATACCTGTGGCTGAAATCCTTTTAATTTTCAGACAGTACTGTAAAGTTTCTGAATAAAGGGAATATTGGGGTGCTTCCAGATGGAGGATTCCTAGCATTACCAATTAGAAGGCACTGTGCAGCTATTCTGTCTTTTCTTCCTCAACATATTTTCTGTGGTAATATAAACACATTTTACATTTACCTGTAAAAACCAAGTGCATAAATGGCATGTTATACAAGGTCGCTGCTGCAGGTACATAGAATGGCAAACATAAATTTACTACTGCATGACATGTGAAATTGTCCCATGTGAGTTAGAGTAACCCACCTCACAGAATTACTGAGAGATACTTGTGTGTATAAATGAATCAATATGGATGGGAAATGACTGGAATGTATGAACGATCATTCTTGGCGCAATTTCATATTACAATTTTACTAGGTGGATGGAAGGATTAATAACTCCCATCAAATCTAACTTAGTGCCTGGTTCTTACTCACTTTCAAAATAAGCAGCACCTGAGGCATGATTAGGGTTATCAATTGTAGCCTTCACCCCAGTTCTCCTTGGGTTGGCTCAGAATGAACTCCCCCTGAGAAATCTGATTCAGAATAAGATGAGCCACCAGAGTCAAACCAGAAGCCAGCATAACCCTGACTGGGACCGTGGTGGAGTCTGAATCCCACTTTCAGGAGTCTCAAAAGCTTCCTCCAAGCCCCTCAGCAACATCTGTACCTAGTAGTGTTTGCTACCAAAAAAACCTAACAAATGATCTCTGTTCAGATTAAGATCTTCTCCGGAGCTCCTCTGAATCGTTCATACCAGGCCTGTCAAAACACGGAGGGAGTGGAAAAGAAAAACAGATAGAAGCTGAAGCTGGGATTGGGTGTCCCTCATCATGCTTGCGGTTTATGACCTACTGCCAAATAAATCCTCGCATTATCTTTATTGCTGCATGATTAATAGTAATGAATTTCATTGTTTTGAGAAAGTGCCAAAGGAAATAGTGTACTTCTGGCATAACTTCACCCTCCACAGCTCCCTGAATTTCCTGGACTAGAGCTACGCTGAATGACAGTAGCCATTCTTGCTTTGTTGCAAGGAAACCCACATTTTAGAGCACTACTGTTCATGTACTTTAAAAGACAGCCATGAGAGAGCTCTATCCTGAAATGTCAAGCAAGGTCTTTGTCTGCTGGGAAACCATGAAAAATAAGAGGGCTGGGTTGAGGGGGTTGCTTTCTGTCAGTAAAACATCAGAACGTGCTACAGGATGGTGTGCTGGAAAACGCAGAGTGCCTCTGGCAGTTAGTTAAAGCTTAAATCATGTAAAGACATACTGAGACGTACTGCAGTGAGCTTTTAAAAAATTAGGTCTATGGTGTACAAGATTGTTGGTAGCATAAAAGATCTTGTTGTACCAGAGAGCACCAAAACACACGTCTGCTAGTCAATGCCAATGCTAGAACGGTAGAAGGGATTTGCAGGTTAGAACTGAGGATAAGTGCTGAAACCTTCTCATGCTTACATTTCTCCCCAAGAAATGTTCTTTCCCCCAGATATATATTTTACCCCTTTTAGTCAGGCTTCTTTAGGTCATTTAGGAGAGCACAGCCCATGGGGTTCTAATCTGCAGGCACGGCATGGCATCTCAGCCAGGCATAGAGCAACGTGAGCAACTCTTGGCATTCAGTCTGGCCTCGTTCACTGGCCTCCATCCAGGGCGGTGGCAGGCGAGGCATGTTCTGGTGGTGTCTCCTCCATAAACAGTCCAGTCTGGTTGGTTTTGCCCCACCGCAGGTGTGGTGTCCACCTGGGGGTTCCTGGAGCAGAAGTCCCCAACTTTACAGGCTAGGGCAGACTTGTAGGAGATCTGGATGGCCAGATATTTGTACTGCATGTTCAAACTTGCTCCCTCAGTGAGGGATGCCCATAGCTTAAACAGGACAATGACAAGAAGTCAATAGGTAAATCCGTATGTCTCCAAGAATCGGCAGGGATGTGTGATCCACCATCCAAAAATTTTCTACCAGGGAATCTTATAGGGCTGACGGGTTCACCTGTCCAATGCAGGCAATGATATTTTCCTGCAGGATCTGCATGTGAGTCTGTGGGATTTACCCTGGGCTGGTGGGGGTAGGGTGCCAAAGCAGAGGCTTGGCACCCTCCTGTGGTGGGGTGTGTGGGAATTTGCACAATATTACAATAGGGATGGTGAACACTCTGGCACCTTTCGGTGATTGGCTAATAATAATAATAAATTTATTTCTTGCCCACCTCTCCATTTTTATCGAGGCAGGGAACAACAATAAACAATAAAATACATAATACTCCATTAAAAACATAATATACATTCTTAAAAACATCCTTAAAAACATCATATCCAGAGGTCCTGCTCCTCAGGGGCTGTGCAGCTCTTGTTGCAGAATATTTTTTTCTTTTGGAGATCCTCCTGTCTCATCTACTTGGAGCTGTGCAGCACTGAGTCGGGATGACACAGGCCGGTCTCCCCACACTTTCAAAGTGTCACATAAGATAGGGGCCAGGTTTACCTGACTCCTGGCTTTGGAGAGTGGCTCACCCACTTTTGTGAACTGCCCAAAGAGCTTTGGCTGTGGGGCGGTATATAAATGTAATAAAATAAATAAATAAATAAATAATGGCCGGCTAGGTGCCTGAAGAAAGGATCTAACATTTTCCCACACTTTCACATGCAGATCCAAGGAGGGATGAAGTTCCCTTGTTTAAATAAAGAGGCCCTAGTTTACCCCAAGTTCTGGTGTCTGTGTCTTTATTCCATGCTTCCTTTTCCACTCACAAACGCAGCAAACAGAAGGTCCCAGGTTCTATCCCCAGTATATCCAGGAAGGGCTGGGAAACACTTCTGCCTGAAACCCTGGAGAACTATTGCTAATCAGCCTAGACTAGTGGTCTTCAACTGACCAAGATCTGAGACCCACCTCAGATTCCCAACCTGCAATGTGGAATCCACTTTCACAATTTCACAATGTGGCAGCAACGGCTTTGCTATGACTCATCTGGATTGATCTCGCAAGCCACTTTTGGGTCGTGACCCAGTGGATGAAGACCAGTGGCGTAGACAATACTGAGCCTGATGGACCAAAGGTCTGTCTCATTCTAAGGCAGATCTCTGTGTTCAGCACTCGAGCATTACTATGGAAACACAGATTTGGGAACCCCATGTAGTTCTGCTCTACCCAACGTCATGACACAAGCATGCAAGGCAGAGCAGGGAAAACAAACTCAGAGCAGGGCGTTTAAAGTGCTTTACTTATGGAAAAGAAACATTAGAACAAAACAAACAAGACCAGCAGAAAAGTTATGTATGGAGGGGCGGAGATCAAAGGAGAATTCCTCACTCACCTCAAGTATGTTTTCAGAGCACTTGTGATTGTTTTAATTTCCCATTCTGCACAGATTTCATCTTCTGTTTCAGCAGTTTTGGGATCTAAGGAGAGAGAAGTAAATGAGTCTACAAGGAGGGGGGGGGGACGGAAACCCACATTCAACTCTAAAATATCCACTATAGTTTCAACATGATTTTCTGCACTATCCATACCTTCACTTTATTGCAACTTCACAACAGGTTTGTACTTCACTGGAACACTAAGTGGTACAGCTGCAGGTAAGTGAAAAAGAATTGTGTTTGGTTGACCTCCAGTATACAACCTTTGTGGGAAGAAGACTGATTCTTTTAGAAATCTGTTTCCTTATCTACCTGGACTAGTGTCAAAGAATGACAAAGGGAAAGAGAAGTTCGGCATTAGTTAGGCCTCATCTTGAGGCACCACACTTCAAGAAGGATGCAGACAAGCTGGAGGGGTTCAGAGGAGGGCAACGAGGATGATCAGGGATCTGGAAACGAAGCTCTATGAGGACAGACAGAAAGAACTGGGCATATTTAGCCTTGAGAAGAGAAGATTGAGGGGAGACATGATAGCACTCTTTAAATACTTGAAAGGTTGTCACATAGAGGAGGGCCAGGATCTCATCTCGATTATCCCACAGTGCAGGACACGGAATAATGGGCTCCAGTTACAGGAAGCCAGATTCTGGCTGGACATCAGAAAAAACTTCCTAATTGTTAGAGCAGTATGACAATGGAACCAGTTACCTAGGGAGGTTGTGGGCTCTCCCACACTAGAGGCAGCTGGACAACCATCTGTCAGGTATGCTTTAGGGTGGATTCCTGTACTGAGTGGGGGTTGGACTCAATGGCCTTATAGGCCCCTTCCAACTCTACTATTCTATGATTCTAAATCCCTTCCTGAAAGGTTGATACAATCCCAAGAAGCCATTGCTAAGAAAGCAGAAGTGCCTCCATCTAGGATTTGCTCAGCAGGTAGACCAAAGAAGGGAGAAAATGTGGACATCAGCTTGAGGATGATAAAGCCTGACATCTCAAATTTGCAAGCAATATACTAGTTGTGCAAAACAATGCTACAATACTGCACACACAAATTAGGGACAATTGAAAATTAATATGCTGATAATAAATAGCGTGGTTGGAATTTATTAATATTCTATAACATGAATACTCAAGAACATTTGGGAGGGGTAGCTGAAACATTGCTCATCTCCAATTTACAGATAGGAGAAACGAGACTGCAAAGCCCCAGCCTACTCAAAACAAATGCCAAAATAAATGCCATACCCACACCAAGAACTGCTGCAAACTAAAGAACCAGACAGACCCACTTCTGTGAAAATCCCACTACCCTATTTCTCAACGTTATTCGCAAACAAGCAGGTGCTCAAATTATGCAGTGTTTATGGTATATTGAAATATGGGTACAGTGCTTTATGTTATAGGAATGGTGCAATTTATACTATGAAAATAACTATTCAGTACACAGATATAGAAATTGTGCAAGGGGGGATTGACAGAGCAAGATTCAAGTTTCGTTTAGAACCTGTTTTAGGCAGATGATGCATTCAAACAATAGTGTGGTCTAAATAAAATATTTATCAAGCAACAAGGTATATATCAACTAACTGCTGGATAGCCCAGATGTGTTTGTAAATTTTGGCTTAAGAAATTACTGTTTAGGAACGAGGGCTGGTTCTAGCTTAAAAACTAAGCTATTCAAAATGAATTAGCAACTCTCTCTCTCTCTCTCTCACACACACACACACACACACACACACACCGTTTCTGTAATGCTCTAACATAAGTCTAAAGTGGTGATGGCTTTTTCAAGATGAGTCTTTTATTACGCAATCCCCCTACGTTATTTATGGAATTTTATGGGGGACCAAATTATGTCATGTTCCACTTATAAACCTCCCATGTTTTTTTCATCACTTTTCCCTTATTACACACACACACACAAGTTAAAAAGGAAAAGGCGGAATAGCAGCACAACTGTGTTTCATTGGTAGTTCTAGGAGCCATCAATTTAGCAACACCCTAAGAAGTGGAATGCATGGCGGAGCCGTGGAGATGAAGGGGCTCAGTCCACAATGGTCCCATAACCACTGAGGCCAGTTATGGCAAATTGGCTGTAATCTGGGGCAAAGTAGAACGTGGGCAAAACCTGCCTCTCACTTCAGGCACAGTTTAGTCCTTAAGCACTGTGTTGGCCTTTCCTTCCATTTGGCCATGGCTGCCATTCACACCGATGGAGAAAAGCAAAGGATTGCACTTGAGGCCTAAACTGCAGTACAAGCAAAGCTTGCCTCACCACTCTTCAGACTTGGTGGCCCAGCCTCCACTGGCAGGGAATCCCTGGCTGCAGGGAGTGCGAAATACAAGCTCTCCCTCCGTACACACCCTGCCTCTCATAATGACAGGCATTTTGCTAATAATAAGTAGCATGTCTGCACTGTGTCAAGTTATGCGAAACAGTTTGTGGGTGAGTCATTACTGGCAGAGTGGCATGTGTATTTGTATACTTGCCCAGAGCAAAAACCATGCTAGACTTAGACCTACTAAGAAAATAAAAATAAAGGTCTGCATAAACACACACACACACACACACACACACACACACACACACACATCACTGCATCCAGCGGCTAATTTTGTTTGGATTCTGAAGGAGAAAATGAAGTTCTCACACAGTGCTATATAATGGGACTTTGGCCCAGCAGTGCGGCAGCAAATTATCCGCTGAGCTGCTTGACCCGGTAGACCTTAAGATCACAACTTCAGAAACCTTTCGCCAGATGAGCACTTGTGCCAGACTGACATTTGCTGCTAGAAGGCAAGGAAATTCTGCTCATGAGGTTCCCACTGGCTTGCAAAACAGAAACATCTGCAAAGAGCCTCTGGAGGCCTGCTAAGTAGAGTTCAAGAGCAAGGAGGCCAAATGACTTTATCTTTGCCAGTCATGATGAGGTATATATATAGGGAAGGAGAGAGGGAGATCATATTTTTTAGTGGTGAATGTGATTTGAGGGTAAGTGGATGTGGTAAGTGAACACAGAGAACTAAATACATACCTAAATAAATTAAACTAGCCCTTTCCCCCCAAATATTGCACAATACATGCTGAAAAGCCATAATAGGTGGGGCAGCTATTGGCTTCCAGATGCCTAATTTTACTTTGTTTTTCTCGCTCTTACATCTTCATGTCCTTGTATTCTCTCTCATTACCTTCTTGTCAGTCTATCCTTGGCCCTTGCCTTGGCCCTTTATTGTCAAAGTTAATTCTTTCCCACTCCACTCCAAGGTTACATTGGCCCTTCCAAACATTAAGCTGGAACAGGGAGGTTTGAGCATATAACATCGATTCTGGCCCACTTGCATTGGCTGCCTATACGTTTCTGAGCCCAGTTCAAGGTGCTGGTTTTAACCAATAAAGCCCTACATGGCTTGGGACCACAATACCTGACTGATGGAACGCCTCTCCCGACATGAACCTACCCGTACACTGCGCTCAACATCTAAGGTCCTCCTCCGAGTGCCTACTCCGAGGGAAGCTCAGAGGATAGCAACAAGGGAGAGGGCTTTTTCGGTGGTGGCCCCCCGACTATGGAATGATCTCCCCGATGAGGCTCGCCTGGCGCCAACACTGTTATCTTTCAGGCGCCAGGTCAAGACTTCTCTTCTCCCAGGCATTTAACAGCATTTAACAACGCTAAGTTTGTTTTCTAACTGACCTCAGAACTGTTGTTTTTAAATGGATACTGTTGTTTTTATACTGTTGTTTTTATGTTTCTGATGATTTTGTGTACTTTTTAATGTTTACTTTTTTTAACTTTTGTAAACCGCCCAGAGAGCTTTAGCTATGGGGCGGTATATAAATGTAATAAATGAAATAAATAAATAAATAATATAAAATGTTATATCCCACTTTAAAAAAAATCCAAATTTCAGATGAAATTCATTTTATGATCCATAAACACTTCATAGCAATGTTATGCACTACGGGAGAGAGAAAAACAGAGAAGCTGTAACGGGTGCTCACCATTCCTGAAACCACATCTTGCAGACTGGCCATTTTGTCTTTTCTTGGGTCAGCTTTTACAGCCATATAAAAGTATAGAGAAATTACTCAAACAACAGCTGGAAAACACAGCTATTTATGGCATTGCATTTTAAGCCCATCCATTTTAGTAGACTCTATTTTCCATCCCAGTCTCAGGGAGTCTCCTAAACTATCTGTTCTCAGATGAACCTGCCAGTCATCACACCTCAAAATGTATCTTCCTAACAAGCTGAACACTTGGCTATTCACAAGCCTTTCTGAAAACAATTTCAATCTGCCTGAAGTCACTGGGTGGCTTTCCATCACCATTATCCAATTCTTTTAACTGGAGATGCCAGGGACTAAATTTGGGGTCTTCCTTCTGCATTCAACGCACGGGCTCTACCACAGAGAGCAATAGCCCTTCCCCTCCACGAAACTCCACACTGTGGAGCCTTCACCTCTTCTCTTCATAGAACCCTTTGGTCCCACTGTAATCCTGGGAAAGAAGGAAATAAAAGAGGAATACATGCTGTTTTCCAAGTGCACATGTAGGCCAGAACTGTACGTGTTCATGAACTGGATCACCTCAGGAGCTGAATAGGCCTCACAAGCCAAGGTTTAGCACTAGGCCATGATTCTCAATTGAGTTATTTATATGTTACTGTGGCGTTACACCCCACAAGTCAGTTCCCAAATGTAGGTCTGCAGTTTGTAAGTCTGTGGTGAGTTTAGAATGTGGACCTGAGTGGGTGGAGTTAGAATGTCTTGGGAGGGGGAGGAGTGATATATAAGGGAATGACTGAAGGGATTGTGGGGGGACTTTTTAGGTACTCTTAGAGTCTTTAGTGCTCTCTGTGTTTAGGGTACTTAAGTTCTGGGAAATTTGAGGTTCAGGGTAGAGAGTGGTGTTTTTAGAGTGTAGTGTGCATATAGTTGACGTATATTAATCAATACTGATAATAAAGAAAGTTCAAGAATGATTGTGTGAGAAAAAGGAAAATGTGTATGTGAATGGGTGAAAGGATTGGATGAAAGGTTTCAAAAAGGTTTTTAAATGTTTTATTTTGAAACAAAGCTTGTGAACTTTTAAAAATAAATTTTAATTATTTTGTTTTTAACAACCACAAAAATCCCACGTGTCTGTTTGGCATTTATCATCTGAAGTTTACACATTTAGCACCCACTCTGTCAATAATTCACCTCAGCACATATAACTCACAGTGTTTTATTTTATATCTTGAAATCCTTCTCCATTTAACCCCTTTCTCCACATAGTTTGGAGGAAGGTGGTTTTTATCCCTTGCCTCAGGCGTATCAAGCAGTGGTGCTTGGCCTGAGCAGGGAGTAGCCGCGGCCAGGCTTGGTGTTCAGAGCGTGTGTCGTGGCAGTTACATCTACAAGTGCATGTGCAGCATCTTTCAGAAGTGGTTGTTTGCACAGGAGAGAGGCCAGGTTAATGTTTTAAAAATTCTCCCTTGTGCCTCTTCCCCTATGTAGATTCTGTGCCTGGAGGCAGAGGGCATCTTTATTTAAAAAATAAAAAAGCTCAATGTAAATGAACAATGTGTGCTCTCATTGGGGAAGGGTGGTACAACTGTTTGTTTGGCTGCAAGTACACTGCTAGGAAGCCCATACATTCAATCAGCTGGGAGCCCTACCAAAGGCTGAGCCAGCATATTGTTCATGTGATGCTTTCAAATTTTACCAGATGATAGAGTCAATCCACAGGGATGGCTACTGCCAGTATGCCTTGCTTCATTTCTAAGGAACACCTGATACGTTCCTCTTGAAAGCAGAGTGTTGGCACAGAACTCTAGACGGGTCTTACACAGAGTCTAGAAGCCAGATTTCAAGGACCTTTCAGCTTTAATTTGGCTGAAGAGAAACTTTCACCTTTGAAATACTTTAACTTTGGTTTCCCCAAGTATTTATAAGCACATAATCATATGCACACCTTCACACCCTTATTTTACAACTATAGCTAGAAGCCAACAGTCTCAAATAATTGGCTGGTAACTTCAAATCCATATGTGACATTTACCTCATATAAACACACACTCACACCATTCTGCTCCTTGCTATGCCTTTAGAGTTACCAGGTTACAATGCTGCAATTGGCAGAATTCCTCTGTCAGCATCTATGTTTCAAATCTTATGTGTCCTTGACAGTCTGGGCCAAAGTCCTCCATTCTTCAGAACTCCTTGCTGGCTTGCCGATAGCGGAGGCACTGTGGTCTCAGGCGCTAAGGCCTTGCTATGCTACTGGATAGCTTGCTGAGAGAAGCAACAGCTTGGCTGATCTCTGCTGCTTTGCAGTACTACCCTGCAGATGGCAAGCAAGTGTATTGCAGCCATTAGCCCAATTGTATCAGGTGACCTGAGGTGCTATCAGCATTCCATATTGTCCTTTAATACCCTAAACAGCTTGAAGCCATGTTAACTGAAGTAGTGACTGGGTTTGGACGGCATGATAACTAACGGTGGGTTAAATAGGCTATGGTGGGTTAAATAATCAAAGGTTGGTTACTGTGTTGTCTTTCAGGACTTTTTCACACCATGGTTGATTATTCGGCTGAAATAACCAATGCTGTGCAGAGTTGACTATTTGAGCAACAGCTGGTTATCGTGTCATGTGTTGGGCACCACTGACTACTTCGCTGCACACAGTTGGTTATTTTTGGAGACTATGGAGTACCCTGGCAAAAGCAACCAAACTGCCGCTCTAGTCCAGCCGGCAGAACTCACAATGGCAGATGGGATACCAGTGGGAGGGCTGGGGGGGGGGGGAGAGGGGGCATGTGTCAATCAAACACACCATTGACTTATAGACAGCTCAATTCTGGCCTTAATCCACACCATGGTTGATTATGATCATGTTGTGTGGAGAGTACCCCCTCGATAATCAACTGTAGAGTTGACTATTAACCCACTATTGTCCAAACGCAGCCAATACTTTCTATATATACCTGTCCAGGGCCAAAAGTGATCATCAAAAGCCCTTCTCTGGATGCCCCTGCCAAATGAGGAGAGCTGGGTGGCTACTAAGGAGAATGCCTTTCAGTGGTGGCTTCCAGTTATAGAATGCTGCTCAAATGAGAACCAAGCACTAGAAGATCCTAAATTCTTTTCTGGCTGGGATTAAAATCAGTTTGGAGAAGACTTCCCATCTTAACCCTGCTTTGAAAAGTACTCTCCCCCAGTAGTTTTTCAGGCTGCAGCCGCAGAAAGCAGACCCTGTGCTCCATCCGTTTGCACAGATGATGCATTCCAATGCTGCACCCACAAATACTGCTGGTGGGAGGCCAGGGAAATTATCTGGAAAATGATCTGAATTAGACTGACAAGCAATCATTGGATTCCCCACCGAGTTTCCAAAACTGAAAGCCATGTCTTCTGTGTGGTGGTGCCAAAAGCAAGTCAACATGCTCTCCCCACCTCCTGGGTTTTATTTTTGAACATTTACGTGGGCCCAGTATAAACATTCTTGAACATGCCACCATGAAAGAACAGGCAGAAGGCGATTCCATCAAACCAGTTGGAAAGGGGTAGAAAAACCACTGTAGAACCAATCCCTTGACCAAACCAGAGACTCAGCCAATGGCATTTCAAATGAACATGCATATTTTCCCCTCCTTACTGTGCTGTGGTGGGTGGCCACTTTCCAGCACTTTCCTTCGGGCAGAATAGAAATGCCACTTGGTCTAGCTGGCACAAACAGAGCCAAAGGGAAAACATAGTTTACAGACATGTGCCTAGCTACAGCACGGGTTTCCCTTTGAGCAGCATGAATAAGGATGAGCCAGAAATGGTGATGAAAACTGACTGGGCAAATTCACTGGGCATTGTCCAACTGCCTCAGACCTCTTTGTCTTTGGTCAATTCCACACGGGCTGGTGCTTTTAAAACCTTCTCTCCCTTGTTGCTGTGCATGTGTGAACGATAGAAATCTTCTGAATGCCCTTTTGTCAGGTGTGTGTGTGTGTGTGTGGATGGATGGATGGATGGATGGATAGATAGATAGATAGATAGATAGATGGGTTTACAATTGCATACAACCTCCCTGTGGCAGAGGGAGTTCGATCCGAAGCTCATTTTTAGTCTTCTTTCTTTTCTCAGATTTGGATGCATTTGAGAATGCCACCCTCTCCCCCTGCCCTTTTAAACAACACATTAACTTCTCTTCCTTTCACGGAAGAGTCACTATCAAAAGGCGCAATTTAAAAGCTAGAAAATTGTGCTACTAGGGGAGAGGGAGGCAGAAAGGGAAAAACACCATGCCAGTTCAGCAAAAGAAAGTAGAACAAAGCAGCAGTAGTCACTACACTCCTCTGATACTGGCTTGGGCTACCTCTCCTAGCGCTGCCCAGATAAAGGATGCACACAAACTCAAGGAAATCAGGTTTAGCAATTTGGGGTGGGGGGTAGTAGGTAATGCACACATTAAAAACAGCAATTGAGATGGGGCCATAATTCAGTGGTGGAACAAATGCTCTGCATGCAGAAGGGAAATCCCATGTTCAATCCCCAGAGCCCCCAGTTGAAATGATCAGGCAGCAGGTATTGCAAAGACCTCTGCCTGAGGTCCTGGAAAGCCTCTTAGATTAGTCAATACTCAGCTAGCCTGGACAAATAGCTTGACCAGGTATAAGGCAGTTTTCTATGTTCAATTTGTTTTTTTATTTCCTGTATGTTGCAGAATAACGTGTGTGTAAATATAAAAGGAATTCAATAAAAGTTTTTCAAAATAATGCTGTTTCTTTTTAATTTTAAAAAAAGAGGGAGGGAAAGCAGCCACGAGGTCCTTCAATCCAGATCTGGACTGTAGTGCAGGGTGGAAGTGGGGAGGGTTAACTCTGTGGCTGCTAATTCTAAAAGAGGAAATGCAGAAGACTATCACGTTTACCACTATGTCTAATTTTTCCCTAATTCCTTCTCCTTCCTACGCTTCTCCCAGTTGTTGTTTAAAAGGCTTTTTGCATGCAGCAGCACTGGAGTGCCTATTTTAGTTCATAAAACTTACAAAAGTAGAGATTTTAAAATCTCTTCACTGGCTGCCAATTAGTTTCCAGGCGAAGTATAAAGTGTAGGTTATCACCTTTAAAGCCCTACTTAGTTTGGGTCCAGGCTACCTGCAGGATCGCCTTCTCCCGTACAATCCGCCCCGCACACTAAGGTCCTCTGGGAAGAATCTACTTCAGTCAGTCAAAGTTAGGCTGATGGGTATTACCCAGAAGACCTTCTCTTCTGCTGCTCCCAGATTGTGGAATGGCCTGCCAAAGGAGACTCGTCAACTTGACAGTCTATTAGCATTCAAGAAAACTATCAAGACTGATCTCTTCTGGCAGGCCTATCCAGGGGGATTTTAGGATGTTTTTAGAATGTTTTTAGGATGTTTTAACGATGTATATTATGTTCTTAATTCAGTTTTATGTATTTTATATTTATTGTTGTTCCCCGCCTCTATCCAAACGGAGAGGCGGGTAAGTATTATTATTATTATTATTATTGTTGTTGTTGTTGTTGTTATTATTATTATATGAAATTGCCAAGAATAATTGAAGGCAGGAAAGGCAGAAAGGTTGAGTTACACATGGATCCAAGTCACGTTCCAGGCAACTAAAGTGCAGAACATGGATAGGCAAGTGCAGGAGCAGACAAGAAGATTCTCAATTGTTTCGTGTGGGACAAGGCATTCCTGTAGATACCCTGGTCTCATACCTCAGAGTAAGCATGTAGGTAGGGACAAGAAAAAAAATCTTACACCTCTTTTAAGATGGATAACTTTCTGGAGGCTAGCAGAATGGGAAGCAACATGGCTTTCAGTCCATTCCCAAGATCAGCTCAGAACTGCAAGTCTTTACATTTTATCTAGGCAGTCTCTATGAAACTACAGCCTAATCTGCTTTAATTTATTTCTTTTACTGTAAATCCACCCCGTTTCTTCAAATCTTCCAACAGGTACCATACAATATGGCAAAGCTCAGCCACTTTGAAGGCTTCTATAATCATAACAGAGCTCAACAAATAGTTTTCTAGGGTTAATATAGATTTTATCTTAAAAAAGAAGAGGAAAATGTGCTCATCATTTGGGCCATTGTTAAGCACTATATATAATTCTTTTACTAATGCTTTCCAGTTCCTTTACCCTCCACTCACTGGCTTTTACAAACACACACACGAAACAAACCCTGGAAAAAGGTTATGCAACTGCTATCAAAGTGTAAGTATGAAGTTTTGCCCACACACACACACACACACACCAAATCCTGGAATAAAAGTTATGCAACTGCTATCAAAGTGTAAGTATGAAGTTTTGCCCAGACAGATTTTTCCTCAGAACATCTCAAATAGTCTAAGAACTCGAAGTCTTGCTCCTTTCACTTTGCTTTCTCTCACCAATTAAATCAAGAAAGAGAGCCTTGTTTAGACAACATGTCTCCTGTTGGTTTTAATCTAACTTTCATTTTTTTTTAAAAAAAAAAAAGTGAAAGTATTGGGAAAAATTAGTTGCAAAATGCATCAAGTAAATAAGCTAAAGGCGTGTAAAAGTCCTCAATCACCCTCATTTATTTCAATTCCAGGTTGTAAAAGCAGTGTTTGTGTTTTAGTACGCTGGCTATAACGACATTTTTTACTTGTATCAGCGTCAGTATACTAAAAGCAGGCACTGACGGGTAACCAACTGTCAGGATTTTCGCAGATTTGTCCTGGTTTTTGTTTCTTCCTGGGTGTCAGGGGGGATTTTATGTAATTTCCTATAATGTCCTGGAATGACACATTTTCCCCTCTAAGACTGCCATTAGTGTGGCGGGGGGTGGGGAATGCCGTGCTTTCTGGATGCCCCTATTGGAGCAGTGGGGGGAGGGCAGGAATGACACACTTTCGCCTCCTCCTCTGCAATCAGGGCCCTTAAGGAGGGGAAAGCACGCTTTCTGGAGCCTCCTGAAAGCATGTCATTCACAACCGCCACACTAATGGCAGCTGCCAATAGTGTGGTGAGAGGAACTCCACCCCACCCCATTGGGTGCCCTCTTTTTTGGTTTCTCAAATATGGTCACCCTACTGATGCCTGATCAATTGGACATGCAGGGTATACAAAGGAAATGTGGGTAGATGCCATCCTCAAAAATGTCATTGAAGGTCATTTTCAAGACGACAGCTCGTGGCACAGCATGGGCTACTTTGGGGGGGGAAACTGTTATGACTCTGAAACTAATAAACTAACATGGACATATTATACACAAAAATGAAGGTAAGGAATTGTGCTACCAAACACATAATAACAGTCCAGCTTTGACAGGTGAAGTACTTTAAGGGTTTGAGTAAAACAGATTATGGGTTAAATATGGTTTTGGAGTGGTATACCATTTTAATCATCCCATACTTTTCAAACCTATAACATATTCGTCAGCCAACTCATTTCCAATCATTTGATGCATGGAATGTCCATATCAGATTGGCATTTACAACGTTATGACTATACATATAGTATCATAGCTTATTTTCCCCCAGGAACAGAAGCAAGAGCTGTCCTTCAGAAGACCAAGAAATACCAAACATATTTGAGTATACAAATATATTATTTACCAAAGTTTTTGCCTATGTAAAGAATACATGCAGCCTAGCCCTCTGTATGTTTACTCACAGGTAAAGTCTCACTGTATTCAATGGATATTCTTTGCCAAGACTTCATAGAACAACTAAAAGGTGTTTTAATCAGATAATCAATTAAGGTGAATGAACTTGCCAATAAATGCAACAATAGTTGTGGGGAAAAAAGCATTCTGTTTTGTTGACAAATGTGTGTGCCACAGTAGAAGAGAAGCTTAGGAAAGAAAGAAGAAGAGAGAAGAAAAAGACAATGCATAATTCTATGATGGCACAAGATGCCAACAGTGTGTGAAAGTACCTGGAATAAAAAAATAATTAAAAAAGTATCTGCACTTGATGAATCATGAGCGCCTTTTCAAATTGACCAAAATATTTTTTTAAAAATCTATTAACCTAATTAATAAATCAACTAAACATTACAGCTCAAACATCAGTTAGGAAACTTGGGTCTTTTGAAGATTCTTCATTAGCCCATTCAAGATGGGCAACAACTCCATATCTAAATCATAACTGGACTAACTACTCATTAGCACTAACTAATGTGATTTATGATAATGCAATCAGAAAGTATTTGAAGACCAGATACTCATTCCTAAAACATTTCTGAAAATTATTAAATCATTTTTTGGAAAACTAAAAGCACATAATAATTTTCAGTACATTAATATGTCTAGTAATTTTGTGAGTGAACTAACAGACTGGCAATTTGCTACATTTTCTTAGGAATAAAGGTGGAATAATACAAGATTATTTAAGTTATGATTGAGTGCTGGTATTAACATTCAAAGCCCTAAACAGGCAATTTGAAAGAATGCCTCATCCAATAAGTACCTGCCTGGACCCTATGGTCATCCTCAGGGGTCCTTCTCCATGAGCCATTGCCAAAGGAAGTTAGGTAGGTGGCTACCAGAAGAAGGGCCTTCTCTGTTGTGGCACCCCGGCTATGGAATGAGCTCCCTAAAGAGGTTTGCCTGGCACCTACACTATAATCTTTTAGATGCAAAGTGAAAACCTTTTTATTTTTGCAGCATTTTAACAGTCTAGCAACTTAATTGTACTGGGGGAAAAGGTGGAATAATAATAATAATAATAATAATAATAATAATAATAATAATAATATTGTTTTAACTTTGCTGTTTTAAATTTGTATTTTGAATCTGTATTAATTTCTGCATTGCTGCTCGATTTTATCCTGGTTGTGCTTTTATACTGTTTGTTATATATTTTGAATGGTTTCCATGGTTTTAATTTTTATAAACCGCCCAGGAAGCTTCAGCTATTGGGCAGTATAAAAATGTAATAAATAAATATTGTTGGCTAAAACAAATGTATGATTACACTGTTTAAGACATTAAAATTAATGTAAGTCATACCAAATATTTTATCTGTCTATAATACATACAAATCCCAGTCGGGGGGAAATAGGATCTTTTCAACCAATCTGAAAAGAAAGCAGAGTGGTCCCTTACTGAAGGATCTGGAATTGTAGAAAGTATCTTGGAACGACATTTAACTTCCATAACAGCTACCCACACCCACACCCATAACAGGGTGGGAGCTATTTTTGCTGCACTGGAAACATATTTATCCAAGTGGATTCCATCCCAGTGGCTCATTTTTTGGAGTATAGTCTGCATTACTGAACTAAGACACAGGCTGTGTTCAGATGTCACAATAGCCTATGATGGGTTAAAAAGCTACTCACAGTAGCTTATTTTTTAAATAGCCCACAATCCACAACCAAGAGCAGTCTAATAAGCTACTGTGAGTGTCTTATTAAGCTACTGTGTATAATTTCATTCAGTCCCTTGCCCCTATCCTACTGCAGTCCTCATATCTGATGAGTTTCACCTATGGTGCTGGAAGTTTGCAGGATCGGGACAAACCTTCATACACAACCTCTCCCAGTCAGGAGACACCCGATCACCATGAAATCCCTGTGCAATAATTCACCAAGCAGGAGATGTCTAGAAAACCCTGGGGCCAAACCTCATACACAGACTCCTCTACTAAAGAGGCACCCAATACACTATGAAAACCCAGTGCCCTAACTCTGAAAGTAGAGAAAACCCCAGGTACACCCAAAAAGAGGGGGAAAGCTTATAACACCTTGGGGATTTGCAGGATAGGGACCAAACCTCATAGTCTGCCTCCTCTACACTGCTGGCTTGGTTGATTTAATGTGTTTCTAAGCAGTAAGCCAGGAAAGAGTGGAGCGGCAGCTGCTTTGACCGCTCTTGCTGCACAGTTCTGTAGCCAACCAAAATAACCCATGGTGACAGCCACACAGCATGACAACCCATGATGGGTTAAATAAGGACAGGTTGCTTACCTGTAACTGTGGTTCTTCGAGTGGTCATCTGTGCAGTCACACATATGGGCTCTGCGCCTGTGCGAAGCCCCGCTTCGGGAATTTTCTATAGCTAAGAGCCATTTGGGGCAGGAAACCCTCCCCTCTCTACTGCACATGTGCAAGAGAGTTCCCGCCCAGATTCTCCAGTTCTTCTGAGACCTAAAAGCCTTGTCTGAGGAATATAGACATCTGTAGGTGTACCTGAAAAAACTACTAGAAGTAATATTAGTAATACTTGATGGACACCAAGTGGGGCGTATGGTGGGTGGGTTGTGTGACTGCACAGATGATCACTCGAAGAACCACAGTTACAGGTAAGCAACCTGTCCTTCTTCGTGGTCTCTGTGCATCACACATATGGGTGATTAGCAAGCTTTACTCACCGGAGGAGGGTTGGTGTCCTTAGGTGAATACAGATGACAATACTGCTCTACCAAAAGAACAGTCTGATCTTGACCTGACATCCAATTTGTAGTGTGACACAAACATCACTGGTCAAGCCCATGTTGCTGCCTTGCATATTTCTGGAACAGTGATGCCACGATGGAAGGCAGATGATGTGGAGACAGCTCTAATAGAATGCCCCTTGACTGACGTCGGAGGGTCTAATTTTTGTAACTGGTAGGCCAGGATAATACATTGCACCAACCATGAAGAGAGACTCTGAGATGACACTGGTAGGCCTTTTTTGTTCTGTCCATGACACATAAATAGCCGTTGTGACTGGCGGAAGGGAGCAGTGTGATCCTTATAGAAAGCTAAGGCCCTCCTGACATCTAATAAGTGTAACGTCTTTTCCAAAGTAGATGAAGGGGAAGGAAAAAAGGTTGGTAGGATGATGTCTTTGTTAACATGAAAACTGGAGACAACTTTTGGTAAAAATTGAACATCAGGGCGAAGTACCACCTTATCAAGGTGGAAAACCAGGTAAGGTTCGTCTATTCTTAATGCACATAGTTCACTGGCACGTCTTGCAGACGTAATTGCCACCAGAAAAACCACCTTCAAAGTAAGAAGACGTAAGTCAGTGGTTGCCAATGGTTCGAATGGTCTCCTAGAAAGTGCATGCAGAACCACTGATAAACTCCATGACGGCAAAAACATCCTTACTGGTGGGTTTAAGTTTAACAAACCCTTTAAAAAACACTTAACAGTAGGATGGGTAAAAATTCTAAAACCATCAATGTAGTCATGAAAAGCAGAGATAGCTGCCAAGTATACTTTTAAAGAGGAAACTTTCAGGCCCCTGTCAACTAAAACCAATAAAAAGGACAGGATCTGATGAATAGAGCAGCTTGAGGGTAAGAACCCCTGTTCAGAGGCAAAGGCAGTAAATGCAGACCATTTCCTGTTATAATTTCCCCTTGTTGACGGTTTCAGGGCTGCGTCCAAAACCGTTTGGATCTTGGTTGCCAAGTCCCTGTCCCCTACTGAGGGATCAGCCTCCACGCTGTCATATGTAGGGTGTCGAGGTCTGGGTGACATATCCAACCCTGATCCTGGGACAGAAGGTCTCGTCTCATTGGTAGTCGTATGAAGAGACCCTGCGACCTGTTCAGTAGGGTTGCAAACCAGTTCTGTCTGGGCCACCAAGGGGTTAAGATTATGCAATCTGCATTGTCGTGAATAATCTTGGCAAGTATTCTCGTTATCAGAGGGAATGGAGGGAATAGGTATAAGAGATGATAGTTCCACCTGTGGAGGAACACAACCCTTAACAATTTTCTTCCGGTTGTGTATCTCGGTTTCGAATGCTTTGAGACCTTTTTGGACAGCCAGGAGCTGGAGGTAGTTGTGTAGTCCGGCTTGCGACGCTGAAACCTGGGCTTCTGTTTCTTCCCTTGTTGAGGTAGAGACAGCTGTTTAAACGACTGTCTATCGGGTTGGTATCTTGACGTGTTGAATCCAGACTGTCTATATCATTTTCTAGGCTTGAACTGTTGTTGAGTCAAGCCTATTCCCATTTTAGGTGCTGTAATCCTGGTCTTCTGGACATTATCGATGGCCTCGACAGTTGTGGAGTTAAACAGGCCTGTGACATCAAAAAGAAGGCTCTCGATACGAGTTCTGGCTTCTTGTGATAGACCGGCGGACCTGAGCCAGGCATGCCTTCTGAGGGCCACTGCTCCCACCATAGTCTTTGCGCCACAGTCTGCTTGATGTTTAGCTGTAGCTATCTGCTGACGTGCCATTCTGGTAGCTTCAGAGTGGAATACTCTTGCCAACTCCCTCTGATCATCTCCCAAGTTGTCCCACAATGACATCATCTTGTCCCACAAGAATAACTGGTATCTGGACATTGTGGGTTGGTAGTTTTATACTTTAAGACTTAAGGCTGCAGTTGAATAGAACCTACATCCCATTAAGTCTAGATGTTGACCTTCCTTGTTGACTGGTGCTGTATGTATCCTTTGAGAACGGCCTTGTGCCGACTCCACAATAACAGAGTTCGGTTGAGGATGTGTGAAAAGGAACTCTGCTTCTTTGTCTAGAACTCTGTACATGTTATTAAGTCGTTTTGATAATGGTTGTAATGCTGCAGTGTCTTTTCAGGATTCTTTTACTGCCCTAGTCAGGGTCGGTAAGAAGGGTATAGCGATGGGTGTTGTTGCTTCTGTATATATGGCATCAAAGACAGGATCGACTAATTTTTCTACTGTTTGTCGAGTCTCTATGCCCAATGCTTGAGCCATTCTTTAAATGAGATCTGCAAAGTGGCCAAGTCCTTCAGATGGGGAGACAGACCCCTGTGCCTGCACTATCGCGTCCGGCGACGGTATCGATGGGGCAGCCGAAGTACAAGAGTCTGAGTCTGAGCAGTAGTCTTCTCCTACGTCGGGAAATGAGGCTATTTCCACAGTTTGAATTTCCCCGGCTTTATTATTATTATAATTATTTATTTATATAGCACCATCAGTGTACATGGTGCTTCTTGACATCGAGCTGCAGAATCCACTGATGTAATGGGTAGTGGAGTTGGTAGTGTCTCGATAGCCTGCCCTGGTGCTGAAATCGTAGCCGATGGCGCTTGTCAATGTCGAGGGGATGATACTCGAGTTTCCTGTCGATATCGATCGTGGACGTTGTGCCAATCTCTATAATAATAGGTCAGCCTTGGTGGAAGGGACCATTCTGATTGTCTTTTCCATTCCCTTACAGGAGATCGATAACGGTGTCGTCTTGAATAATAGTAGCGTTCGTCCTCTCAATATCAACTATCGATGGAATGGACTGAGTCAGGTGAACGGTGATATTCCGATCGACGTTCGAGAGGAGTGGGCGATCTTCAATAATCATATCGACGTTGAACATTAACAGGTAAGTTCTCCGGGGGTGAGCATCTGCTCGATCCCCTTGTTGGGTGTCCTTGTTCTCTGCCTTGGAGAGATGCATTATCCCTAATTTCACCTTCTGACAGCAATGGCGTCGGCATCGGTCCGACCCTCGATGTCGAAGGGGGGGACACGATCGTAACCTCTTCCATTATCGATGGAGGGGCAGGAGCGGGCATCGATGGTACAGTCGACGTCGAAGGTTTATTTTTATGGTGATCGTGCTTTTTTGCCGATTTAGCCTTCTTCTTCTGTTTCACAATTTCTGAGGACTTTGGAGTCCGTGCTTTTTTGGATAGCTTTTTTGCTACCGAAGCAATCAGGTATCCCCCTGGCGTTGCAGGGGTATCCTGGCGGGGTCTGTCAGCCCGACTTGTTGATGGCTCGAGAGGGGCTGGAGGCACTAACGGCTCCTGTTGAGAAGCCATAGTAGGCTTCTCCACTGCTGCAAGTGCTCTCTCCCACAGCTCGGCCCGCAGTTTGTCCGCCCTATGCCGCCTTGTAAGTTTTGAAAAGGCCTGGCAATGGGGGCAAGCGTCTACTTCTCCAAGGCAAATGACGCAGAAATTGTGGCTGTCTGAGGGCAGCAGTTTCGTCCCACAGCAGGCACACTTTTTGAATGGGGCCTTGGGGCCCATGTGGTCGAGAATAAAGTAAGAGATAGAGAATGAGGTAAAGAATTTTATTTAAAAAAAAATTTAGGAAAAAGAGAAGACAACGAAAAAGGAGAAAGATTGAGGACAGAGTAAAAAAGGTAAGTCTTAGCTCTTAAGTTTTGTTTGTTTGTTAGAGAGAAGTTCCCAACGAGGCTGTCACGATGACGGTCAAAGAAGAACTGGGGAATCTGGGCGGGAACCCTCTTGCACAAGCGCAGTAGAGAGGGGAGGATTTCCCGCCCAAAATGGCTCTTAGCTATAGAAAATTCCCGAAGCGGGGCTTCGCTCAGGCGCAAAGCCTATATGTGTGATGCACAGAGACCACGAAGAAGAACCGTGGGTTATCAGAGTGGGTTATTTTGGCCAAATAAGCCACCGTGGGTTAAAAAAAACTCCCACCAGATGACACAATAACCCATAATGGGTTAATTAACCCCCAAAGTGAGATAATGCTAAGCAGCACACAACTGCTAGAAGATGTAAGCAATGTCAGGAAAAGGGGTACACAGATTTTTTATAATACCATAGTTATTATGTACAAAATCACATATTAAGCGCATATATATATATATATATATATATATATATACACCCAAGCGAATATACATGAGAAAGGTTCATAATTATGATATAATAGCAATAATATTCAGTAACTCAACAAAGCAGAATATATTTTTTCAGTAACTGAGCAAAACAGCATTACAGGCCTCCGGTTTCTTTTAACCTGTTTTGCAGTCACTTTCTCAGACCATCTTAACTGGTTACACCATCCCAGTGCTTATGCCAGGGGAGAAAGGAGAGGAAATGTTTAACTCGTTCCTCAGTCCCAAAGAAGATTTTTTGTCCTCCAAAATACGATTGACTTGGGTCCCGGGCAAAAACATGCAGAGCTTCAAGGAGGGTGAATTATTGTTTTTTATTAGGTGCTAAAAAGTGCCATTTCTACCTATTACAAACTTATAATTCAACTGCAAAATACTAAGTCCTCCTCTTAGTAGAATTTATTCCAGACATCTCATTGTTTTGTAAAAAGTTATCATCAAGGTGAAGTTGGAGCATAAAAGCATTCAGTAACTTTTAAGCTGGAGAAACATAATTTGCAATGCATCTGGTTCTGGTTCCATGTCTGGTTGTGTCTTGCCACTTCTATTATCATCCCTCCTTCTTACCCCTAATTCCTTGCTTCTCCAAGCAAGAAAACTACACAAACACATTTTTAAACTTCCTTTAATGGTAGTCAGGACTTATCAGCCAACCTAATGTCGTGGTACCTCAGCTCACTCGTGGTTTATCGACTCTGATTTATGGCTTTGGTTTGGCCCTGATGAAGGTGAAGCATGTTTTAAACGTGACCACAAAACACAGTAAAACTAAAAAACAAGGCTCACTCTCTGCTAGTGTAAAACTACCATTTACTTCAACAAAAACAGAACATGAGTTGTCTTTACCCCTATGCAAGACACAACAGTTGAAGTCTGTGCATAAAATAACACACCCTCTCTTAATAGATTTTGTTCGGATTTTCTAATGTAATCCATTATGCAGCTGGCAGTGCAATACTATACATGCCTACTCATTGAGTTCAGATACGTGTGCACAGGATTGCACCTTAAGACTAGCAAGCTTTGTGATAGTAAAAATCCGTGGGAGGCTTCCTTTATATGATTGGTTTCTGCTTCGTGGCATGTTGATATTCCTCTTTCCACTGAAAGAACAGCTGCTTACTATAATGAACAAGAGCATGAATCCCTTTGCATACTAAACACAACATCAGCATACAGCTGCTGAAGAGGATTTTGGAAAAATAGGTTTCTGCATCTGTTCTTTCACTATCCTGCAATGTAGTGAGTGGAAGTCACAATCGACTATTGTAGAAAGCACTGTTTGTGCTCCTCATTTACAACCCACCCACCCCCACACACACCAATGTGCAGACTTGGCTCTGCACAAGAACTTGACAGGGAGTAATTATGCTTCCTTTTGCAGTGGGAAAGTTCAGGGACTGCAAGGCTCAGACTTGTCAAAATCGCAGAGGATTTCAGCGGCCGGCCTTCTCACAGCTGCAACCCTCTGTCCACAGAGGGCTCCAAGTTCAAGCCACAATCAACCGTATCATGCTTCCTGTTCCATACAGAAACATCACTCCACAAGCTCCCATGGCACTTTCACACCGAGCTGTATTTCCCTGAAACCTGATCCAGCTGCCATTTAAACCAAATGTTAACCTGTAATGCTAACTGCATTTGTTTCTAAATATAGGTCTGTAGATGTGAGCAAAAATCTGCCTCAGTCGCCCTCAGGTTTTGATGTCAGCAGTGTAAAAACCTGAATTGGTTAGAATCATTACAATGAATGATATAAAGTCAGGGATGGAAATATGATTGATATAAAGTCAGGGACATCTGTTTTCCACCAACCAAGGAACCTGTGCCTCAGCGTTTTAGTCCAGTGATTCTGCATGAACATCTCACACTAAAAATTATTTTTCTTCCCAGAATGAAGTGCACACCAGTAGGTCTCAGTTCATTGACAACTCATCTCCAAACATAATTGTCAGCAAAGAAAAACAGCAAGCTGCTTCCTTCAAAATTTACTTACCCATTAAGATACTCAATAGCTTTTGAACTCTGGAGTTCACACCAACTACTCGGAAGAGTCCTTGCTCATTGATCCCTAGGGGGAGAAGAAATTCTATTGAACTTGTAGGCATCACTGAAAAGAAATGTAATGTTTCTTTTAGAAAAAGCGATCTGAAATCACTATACTGTTTAAATCTCCTTCACAGTTCCATACTCACTTTCAACATTGTTTATTAAAAGAAATAGTTGATGGTCTGTCATTTCGGATGTCTGGGTTGTGGGGTATGTGTTGCAAGTTACTGATCAAGTCAGAAATTTAGGTTAGCCTCTCCTCTATCGGCCAATAAAAGGAAAATGTAAAGAACGAGTGAGGGAGAGATCTTATACACAAAAAGGGGACATCTAAGCTTTTTCATATAATCCCAAATTTGGTTACACAGCTAAATAACAAAGAGTTAGAGAAGAATTTTATTAATTCTATTTAACATATAAGTTTTAATGAATGCCTGTCACTGACTCCATGTCAAACAGACCTGAAGACTTGTAATAATATTAAACTAAACTGTAGTGCAACAGCTGGTTTAAAAACCCATAGAGGAGCCTTTGCCAACCTGGTCCCCTCCCAAAGTTTTGGACTTCAACTCACATCAGCCCCAGCCAGCATGCTCAGAAATGCTGGGAGTTGTAAAAAAACATCTGGAGGACACCAGGTTAGGGAAGGCTGCCATAAGATCAACCATACAAACCTAGCAATGGATGAACAGGAAACTATTTAACATGGCTGTGTTTTAACTAGGTTCAAGATCCTAGCTAGAAGCAAGCAGTCACAACAATGTTTTATATAAATGAGAAGCTCGGATTTTTTCCCAATGTTTTGGCTTCCACCTTTCGTCAGAAACACAAGCTGATTGTGACAACCCTAAAAGAGCAGAGGATGGAGAGAATTCTCAGGAAGGCAACACTTGCTATAGAAATACAAGAGAGTCTTGGGAAGACACACAGAATATCACCCTAGAAACAAGAACGTCTGGCATGCCACACTACCTCTTGTTTCAACAGCATGGATGCATTTCTTGACAATGCTGAAGCCCATATTATCCAACTGGGCAGCTGCAAGAAAAGAAAAAAAAGTAAGGACATATCAAGTGATAAAATGGGAATAGTTTTACCTTCAGCATTGGACTGTGAGGTGAGGGTGCTTTTTGCATACAGTGAAGATGGATTTTGGTGTAAAAAAAGAGAGACATGGTGATCCACTCAGAGGAAACCCCAACAACCAAACTCTGAAAGAATTCTATTCATAATTCTGTGAAACGTTGGGAGGAATTGGTGAAAATTGCCTCCCCCTCCCCATATTCTGTCAAGGGGAACTTTCGAAGTGGAATTCTATTTGGGGATACTCCTGTCAGGAGAATAAAACTCTGGATCCAGTACACTGAAAACACTACTCTTCAATTACATATATGGATTTACCTAGTCGATTAAAACCAAAATGATAAGAGCTTCTTTATTAGTTTGAGACACCTTAGTGCAGGGCCTCCCAGCTAGGCTATACATTAAAGCTCTTTGACCTGATTCAAATCATATGTGTTTTAACCTATGAATAGTTTATTTTCATCCTTCACTGTTATGCACAGATTTTCCTGTTTCCAAATGTTTTCCTAGCATCCACAAATCAGTGGAAGAGCTTTGTTTCCAGATATAATTTGTAGCTCCCTTGAAAATTAAATTGGATAACTTTGTATAATATGTTTGCAGCATTAACAGAACATTAAAAAAAACCAGAAAAAGAAACCACATCAGGTTTCATAGATACCATTCAGAAGGGGAACTATATATAAATCAAAACATATATACCACTAAGAAAAGATTCCAACTCTACTATTCTATGATTCTATGATTAAAAGGTTAATGAAGTAAGAACTAACCGGAAGGAAACAACATAGAGAAGAACAGACGAGAGCATATGCTTAATAGTCCTGTGACAATGGAAAGATGAGATAGACTCTTTTATACTGTTTTATATGCCATATTTCTATTTTTTTTACTATGTTCCTGGGAAATATATTGGGTTACTCAGGGGGGCAAGGGGGTGCCCCCATAACTGCGGTCACAGGGGCAGGTATGGTGTTGGAGGATTAGCAGCCAGCTGATTAGAATAGGACTAGACAGTTTAGGACTATCCCCTCTTCTTGTTCTTCCCCCAGCCAGATGGTTCCTGGCGGCCTTACCAGCTTGCCCTTAGGTCTGGTGCGGCTGGTGCTGAATGCCAGGTTAATCCAAAAGAAAATCTTCCTTATCCATGATTTGATTGTGGATAAGGAGGCCAGCCTGGTATACATTACTGAGGCTTAGGCAGGGGAACTGGGCAGGGTTATTCTCTCCCAGCTGTGCCTTCCTGGGTACTCAGTGCAGCACCAACACTCTCACTCTCACTCTCACTCTCTCTCTGCTTCCTGTTCATTTGAGTGCAGATTTTGAGTGTATTATCTTGTGTTGGGTACCTGAGATAGATTATGGATTCTACTAGTGTACCGCCCACCCCGCTATCCATCAGATTCCCTGCCTGAGCTGACAGAGGTGGTATCAGAGTTGGTGCCCAGCTAAATGATGTTCAAGCTGTTCTGGAGTGGGTTGCACTCCCCCTGAAAAATTGTATTTTGAAGATGCTCCTAGTCCGGAACTGATATAGCAACTACACCCTTATCTAGACAAAGATAGTTTAGCTACACTTATCATGCTCTGAAAACCTATCATCTAGATTACTGCAATATATTATATGTGGGGCTGCCTTTGAAAACTTCAACTGGTCCAAAACAGGGCAGTGACACTGTTAATGGGGACTGGTCAACATGATCATATTAACCCAATAGTTTTCCATTTGCACTGGCTGCCAGTCCATGTCCGGGCCCGATTCAAAGTGCTGATATTAACATTTAAAGCCATCATTGTTGTTGTTGTTGTCATCTAGTATGATCACTATCAGCATCAGTAACAAATAAAAGGATCTAGGATTTACTAAGGATATATATGGTGGGGGTGGGGGGATGAATATACTGGGAAAACACAGACAAAGAAACTGATAGGCTTGAACAAAGCAGTTGTGGCTGTCAAGTGATGGTTTATGGCTCAGCAAACAAAAAATATTCCACATTAGCTATAACCTTATCGTTCCATATCCGTGCACAGTGCAGTCTGTAAATGGTTGATTGGCAGTCATCCTTACATGAGCACAAGCTGCCCACATCCAGCCTAAACCCCCCAGCCATAATTCAGCGTGTGTGCACGAACAAAATGCAGGCAAAAGATTGGGAGCAGTGCAGCATCTCCCCACCAACACCCCACTTCAGAGGCCAGAAGGGCTGAATAGTTCCAATTGTGTATAAACCCACAACTGGCATTATATCTTACCACCCTCTACAGGGTGAATGACTGAACAGCCACCAAGTAAGCATATGCTGACAACCTTGTAAGTATCAATCATTGTGTGCTGGTGAATTGGGACTGTAAGTCAAAGAGCTATGGTGAGCATGTCCTTATGGGATTGGATAGATGATCAGTTGCCCTTCCTGGCTAGATAAACAGTCTAACACAACCATAAATAGTAATAGTTTTAAACATTCAGATTGGCTGCTAATATCTAGCTGAAGTTACAGGAAACAGCAACCAGAATTATTAGAAGGCTAGAATACAAGCCTTGCAACAAAAACTTTCTAGTGTTATAGTTGTAAAATATGATTTGACTACCACTTTCTTGGTAAGTAATGGCACAATAGCCTAGAAAGCAGAGCCTTTCCACATAGTCCAAGGACCCATGTCAAAATACCTATGTCATAAGGGACAAAAGGTTTGACGATCTAGACATATTACAAAAGTTGTGGCATCTCCAAAATTGCCAGTTTTATGCACAACTGTTGGGATGTTTAGGGGGTGGCAGCCCCCCCAAAGGCCATTTTGGAGGCAATAATGTACCATATGAATTAATTAATGAGTCCCCTTTTTGGAAGGGTCAGAAAGTAGTACATCCCAACAAAGTGAGTCAGATTGGACAATCTGGAATTATATACAGTATTTCCCAACAGATGCAGTTTGTTTCATTCATGTACCTCATGACTTAAGTAGAATCATACTAGAGTTGGAAAGGGCCTATAAGGACATCGAGTCCAACTGCCCGCTCGATGCAGGAATCCACCCTAAAGCATACCTGACAGAATAGAATCACAGAATAGTATGATTTGACATGGGCGCTTGGACTAACACAACTACAAAACAGCTATAAAGCTCTTTTAGCCATAGAAATGAATTTTTAGGGAAAGCTATTATGTGATATCCCACCCAAAAAACAATGAATGAGAAGGAATAACTTGGGAATGAGAAGCCATATTGCTGTTCACTGTTTTTCATTATTGTTGCTATATGTTACACTCCAACACACAGGATTGTGTTGCACTGGACTAGACTCCACAGCTTCTTTCATTTATTTCATTTACAGATTTCCATAATGCATTATTACCATGTTGAAGTAAATATTTATTCCATGCAAATTAAGGCGTCCTGAAGGCATGTAAATGAATTGTGGACTAAAACATTCTTACTAAGGAAATAATAAGACTCAATTAAGTCCCTTTAGCAGACTTCTTCAAACTTAATTTCAACAACTTAGTACAGAGCAGACATGTATAAGTGAATTCCTCTGGACATGTATTCCTCTGAAGGAATAATATATCACTTCACTGGCTTTAAATCAGAATTGTTACCTACAGTCAACCATTTGTTAAGGAAAAGCACTTCCGCAATTTACAAAACGTTTAGCTAAAAAAACCACCATCAAGTTCTTGCTTTTGCAAATGAAGTAAGCTCTTACAGGTGAACAAAATATGCATTGCAGAGGCAACGTAAAACAAGGATTCAGAGAAACAACAGAAAGCTGGAGAAAGAGAGATTATTACTAACTACAACCACATATTTTAAGGCCAGACCTAACAAGATTTTTTATACTCATGAACACTCAAGTACAACATACACGATGGACAAATCAATTGTGAACTGTGCCTTTATATATTATCATCCCTAATCTTCCTTAAAACACAAGTGTGTGGCAATCAGGCCGATATGTCAGTGCATCTTAAGGAGGAATAGAAATAATAACCAGCATAGTTCACATCTGATGAACCATGTTTGTGTATCTTTGTATTCACATTCTGCTACGTATCCAAGCCTAAAAACCTTGTGGAACTTCAAAAATTTATTAAATCTTTAAAACTGCTTCTTTTACTTACCTGAATATTACTACTACTTTGAATTTATTTATTCTTTTAAAACATTGATATAAAAGATCTTATTGAAAGGGTTTATCTATTTAAAAGATGTTTTTATATCCTGCTTCCCTGCTGAGGGAGGTTAGGTTGGCCCCTTCTTTATCGTTCCGCCAGCAGACACTAAAGTTTTATTCAGGTAGGAATTTGGCATATTAAAATGGTCTGATGCTGAAGGGGGATTTAATTGGTTGGTGCTGTTTATTTCTTTTATTGTTTTGTTTTTAAAAGGGAAATCCTATAGCCCCTAGACAACATCTGGGGGCCCAGAAGATATTTCAGATTCCTGGATCTGAGGTCAGAGATAATGCTCTGACCTCGGACCCAGAAATCCAAGCTCCCTCACCCTCAACCTCTGTGTTGGACCAATGCTTTTCAACTTGTTCATAAATTATCTGGAATTAGCAGTGATCAATGAGGTAGCCAAGTTTGCTGATAACACTGAACAAAAGGGGATTGTGAAGAGCTCTAAAGGGATCTCTTCAAAATAGGGATTGGCATCCAAATGGCAAATTCTCCCAGTTCAATGTCAGCAAGTGTAAAGTGATTCACATTAGGCAAAACAACAACAACACCCTAGCTTTACATATAAGCTGATGGGATCTGAGCTGGTTGTGACTGACCAAGAAAAAGATCAGACCAAGGCCCATCCAACATTATGTACACATAGTGGCCAACTAGTTGTCTGTGGGAAGCCGACAAGCAGGACATAAATGCCGCTCTGTTTCTCAGCCACTGAGAGCCTTAGCCATAGTAGAAGTCAGATTCTGGGACTTCCATTCTTCGAGGCCCATTTTCAACCCAGACATTCAAAAGGGGCTTTGAAACGCTGAAATAATTTTCATGAAAACCAGTCACCATATTTTGTAATGAGTAACATGTGTAATTGCACCTGTAAACACAAGATGACATTGACTGTAGATAATTGCTTGCAGTCGCTTGGCTCCTGCAAGAGATTCCTATGTAACTTGTGTTGTGCAAATATATTATAGCTATTTACTTCCTTGTAAGGATACCAGACACAAAGCTGGAGCTCTTTCTGTCATTTTCACTGCTGGGACTTCCAGAGCTAGTAAGCAAACCACCTTTAAAATTATGCCTGGCTTAAAAATAAGGTCCACCTACAAGTGTGTTCTAACAGATGTGTGAATGGATTCTTCGGCTCACAGACACAATCTGAATGGCTAATACAGAGTTTAGTTTTGGATGTAATCTGAATCATTTTATAAGACTCTTAATGCGTGACTGCAAATCTGAACTTACTACGTCACCTTAGTTTGAAATGGTGGCGCAAAACTACACTTTGTGGTGCGAAGGTCAATAAATAAGGAGACGAGACAACAACAGCTGGATTTAAACAGGGCCACATTTTATTAAATGATCTGCAAAAGGGGGTGAATCCTACTGGGCATCCAGTATGGCCTGTTGCCAGGCCCCTGAAGTTGGGCGAGCCATTCGTGGCCCAAGGGTAGGCGCTGCGTCTTTCGCCTTCCCCCGGGCCTGCCCCTTGTGGGGTCGGGGGACCTTCTTTTGTCACGCCCTATCTCAGGCCATCCAGCTCTGAGTGGGTGAGTAGGGTCAGCCCCAAAGTTAAGTCATATCTCCCAGGTAGGCCGTGGGGCTCAAAGCTGGGAGCCTCGGACTTATCAGTCACTGAGAACAGTGCCATGTGAATGCTCACCATTCCCACTCCCACGCTGGATGCCCGTAACTAGTGCCAAATAGCAAAATGTGACCAAATTAGATAACAGATTAACCTAATTAATACACCCAGACTGTCTCAGAGTGTGGAGTAGGCGAAAAAACTCCTGCACAATTCAGTACAGGAGTAAAAAATCCCTACTCAGCTCCAAACGGCAACCAGCAAGCCCACACTGCCTACAGGGAGGGAGGGAGGGAGCCGTGCAGCAAAGAGGGTGAAGGGAGTGAGAGCTCGCAGTTTCTAGGCTCCTTATCCCCTCCCCTATGTGGCACCATACCAGCACTCAGCCAATGCTGGCTGGGCACGTCTCCTATCTCCCCCGCCCACAAATGCCTCCTATGCCCAGGCTATGCCGGGCATGGCAGAATGGCCATTTCAAGAGCTGCTTCAAGACATTTTTTTTTGTTAGTAACAGGTACAGCAACTACTGTACTACACCCCAAAAACTAGTGATGAGGTGAGATTTAAAACCAGAGTGGGTGGGGTCAAAAGAACATCTCATGGGCCTACTCCCAAATCCATTTAGGAGAAGACCTCTAAGAGAGTCATAAAAGAAATCAGAATGGTTTTCAGCTAGGCATCTGCAATGATTTTAGTTCACAGAGAGATGGAATCCAAAGGGTGAAGCAGTCTGTACAAGAACAAGGAGGAAAAAATAGGGGTTGACATCTCTGTATTACAACTGGAGCAAATCCAGAATAAACAGCCAATGACTAACTCACAAGAGGAATCAGAAGGACATGACTGTTAGGCGATCAATACATTTCAAAACTCTGTGGCAAATTACCAGTAAACAAATTCTATTTAAAGAGCCCATATTTGTTCCCAAAAATATCCTTTTTGAATTTCTTATTTTCATCAGGAATACTTCCACAAAGATTCAGGAAATTCCTAAAGGTTTTTCTGCCCACATGGTGACCATAGTTAAGGAAAATTGCTAGTCAACATACTTGTAAGTTTTCATATCCTGAAAAAATCTCTTAGGAGAATAAGGTATCAGTGGCTACTAGTCACAATAGCTATATATTACACCCAGCATCAGGAGCAGTATGCCTCTGTATTTCAGTTGGTGGAGACCACGAGTGGGAAGGAGCTACTGTGCTCATATCCTGCTAGTGGGCTTCCCACGAGCAGCTGCTTGGGCTCTGTGAAAACAGAATGCTGAACTAGACAAGCCTTGGTTCGGATCCATCACAGCTCTTATGTTCTTTAGAGTTGTAATCCTGTGAAGTGGAGCCTTTCCACTGCACTGGGAGCTTCTACTATAGGCAGGTCAAATCTAGGCAGGTCAAGACGCTCCCTTTCTTTCCCAAAAAAGATGATTAAAGGACAGTGCCACGACACAGGCTCTGAACACCAGACCTCACGTCTGCCACCACTTATTATGGGGCAACACAGGCTCTGAACAACAGACCCGGCCGAGGCTACTCCCTGCTCAAGCCAAGCACCACCGCTTGATATGCCTGAGGCAAGGGATAAAGCCCACCTTCCTCCAAACTATGTGGAGAAAGGGGTTTAAAATGGAGAATGGGTTTTAATATATATAATAATGCACTGTGAGTTATATCTGCTTAGGTGAATGATTGTCAGAGTGGGTGCTGAATGTGTAAACTTAAGATGATAAATGCCAAACAGACACGTGGGATTTTTGTGGTAGTTTTAAAACTAACAATCAAAATTTATTTCTAAAAGTTCATAAGCTTTGTTTCAAATAACAACATCCAAAAACCTTTTTGAAACCTCCCATACAATCCTGTCACTCTCACATTCGCGCTTTCCTTTTTCTCACACAATCACTCTTGAACTTTCTTTATTATCAGTATTGATTAATATACTTCCACTACGTGCACATCACACTCTAAAGACACCACTCACTACACTGACTCTCAAATTCCCTAAAACTTAAGTACCATAAATGCAGAGAGCACTACAGACTCTAAGAGTCCCTAACAAGTCTCCCTGGAAAGAACTCACAATCCCCTCAGTCCTTCCCTTATATATCACTCCTCCCCCCTCCCAAGACATTCTAACTCCGCCCACTCAGGCCAACATTCTACAAACCACAGACTTACAAACTGCAGGCATACCTTTGGGAATTGACTTGTGGGGTGTAACGCCACAGACAGCAACAAGATTTCCTGTTTCCTACACATGTTCTTACAAATGAAAACTGCAAGACCCTTCTCAGATCCATTTTACGCCAATCCCTTTTTTGGGAGGACAAACATTTGCAAAACAATTTCTGAGCTCTATAAAATCTGGATCAGGCCTGAGCACCGTTTCACCCTTAAGTAAAATACAGACTCTTAACAGTGATGTAATGCCACAAATTCCAACACTTGATGTGCTGAAGGGTAGCCATAAAGAACCATCTTCAGTACTATAAAAAGGATCACCACTAAATGTTCAAAACTGAGGACCCCTAAGAGTTGTGGACTCTAGGTTCATCACTGACACCGAAAATCTATGAACCATACAAGAGCTCTTGAGTGCTGCAACCTGCAAAAACCTAAAAAATATGGGAATGTGCTAACAGATCCTTCCTGATGCTACAACCAAATAACCTTTTCTGTGCCAACCTCTTTCTCTCACTTTGTTAGGACTTTCTTAGAGCATCCTGAAAAACAAAACAACCCACCCCACCTTCACATATGTTAAAAGGGAGAAGACAGACCAGGGCAGAGTTTATTCTACAATTGTAATTACAGAACGTGACACAAAATTCTAGGAAATGTAGCTTCCCCATTTTTTATATATAAAACCAAACCCTGCTGAATTGGCTCTTAACTACAGAGGTCGTGATGGAGAGAAAGGTCACCGAAAACGCTGACAGTGCTATAGCAACGAAACAGGGGAAAGTGCTACTAGAGATTTGCCTGCATCGATATTGTCACATAGACTGCAACATTGCCGTATAGATAAGAGGGTTCCTACCCAGGGTTCCAAACCATGCAGTCTTCCAGGATGCTGCCTTCTATTCTTCTCCTGCCAGGGTTTCTGTCTGTTCCCCACTGAAACAGTCAGCCAGCATTCCAATGCCACTGAGCATGTTCCATCCACTTTCGGCTGTTTTGGGGTTGCCACACATTTTTTATATTTCCCCAAGCCCTCAAGTAAGTAAGTAAGGTCTGCTATGCATGATTAGCAAAATATTTCATTTGACCCTCACTCCAGGATGTCATAGGGCTTCTCTAAATGAGTGATATATAGCACAGTTGTGATTGGCCATTCACAGAAGTTTATAGGTCCATTACACGACATCATCAACAGCCAGGACTTCTGTGCTATTTCCTGGAAATTACGTATTTGAATAAACTACAGATAATGTGGCATTATCTGGATAACGGGGGATCTTTCTGCCACTAGATGGCATTGTCTCATTAAAACACATTGGGGCCTTTCCGAGAAGGGAACAAATCATTTAGTCATGTGTGAAGGAGCACGTCGCAGTGGTGGGAATACTGAGATGATGAAAGCCACAGTCAGGCACAGAATTTTCTTTGTGTGTATTGAAGCTCATTGTCTCTCATATGCAGCAAATTGTGGATCATTCCATATAAACATCCAGATGTGCATTGCTGGTACAAGGATACTGGGGAAAGGATGGAGTACGGGTTAAGGATACCTTTCCAATCCAAAAATACTGTTCAACACAAACTGTGCACAGGATTTGCTGAGCATTTACTCATCCTTGTAGGGACCCATGTAGAAAATGTGTTGACCTGTGATTTAGAAGTGCATATGCATTTCACAGTACACAAGAAAGGATCAGAAGGGGAGGGGGAAGGGTCACGGTCACTCCACTCTGAAGCCAATTTAATAGCAGAAATTGGTAAATTAAGTAACAAAAATTGGATTCTCCCAGACATATTTCTAATGTTGCAAATCGTTTACCAACAACTGGAGCAACACAAAGCATCATCTACACCTAGTAGGCGGCTGCTCCTTCTACTACTGAAAACAGAGCTGCAAGTCAACACCTACGGCAGAGTTGCAAACATAAGCCAGACGGTAACCCTTCTCCTATTCCTTATTTCATGGGCTTTTCTGGACTCAGGCTGAGCCAGGATTCGATCATTTCTGTCTATCTCTTCTGCCAAGACGCTTGTTCATGCACTGGTTATTTCACGGTTGGACTACTGCAACCTTCTTCTCTCTGGCCTGCCTTCTTCTCACATCAGTCCGTTGGTCTCTGTCCACCACTCTGCCGCTAAGATCATCTTCCTGGCTCGCCGCTCTGACCATGTTACTCCACTTCTGAAATCTCTTCATTGGCTTCCAATTCACTTCAGAATCCAATATAAACTTCTCCTGTCGACCTTCAAAGCTTTTCACTGTCTAGCTCCTTCCTATCTCTCCTCTCTCATCTCACACTATTGCCCCGCTCGTCCTCTTTGCTCCTCTGATGCCATGTTTCTCGCCTGCCCAAGGGTCTCTACTTCCCTTGCTCGGCTTCGTCCATTTTCTTCTGCTGCCCCTTACGCCTGGAACGCTCTTCCAGAACATCTGAGATCCACAAGTTCAATCGCAGCTTTTAAAGCTCAGCTAAAAACTTTTCTTTTTCCTAAAGCTTTTAAAACTTGATGTTGTTTGGACTTTACACTGTTAGTTTTACCCTACCCTGTGCCTGTTTACCCTACCCAGTGCCTGTTTACATTCTCTTCCCCTCCTTATTGCTTTATTATGATTTTATTAGAATGTAAGCCTATGCGGCAGGGTCTTGCTATTTACTGTTTTACTCTGTACAGCACCATGTACATTGATGGTGCTATATAAATAAATAATAATAATAATAATAATAATAATAATAATAACAACAACAACAACAACAACAACACTTTCAATGCCTTTACTCACTCAAGGCAACTTCCTAAAACAAACACAAAACAAAAGCTAACCTGAGGTAACTGCGGTGTGTGGGTGTGGGTGTGTGTATGTATTCACAGCCAACTTGTCACACATCAAATGGCTCTATCATGTCTAATTCAATGTACTGAGTCAACACAAGCGGCAGTGAATATATCACAGGGGGGAAGGGAAGACGGAAGTTGAAAGAATCATATAGACTATTGAAGTATAATTGCCTCTAATTGCACCATCTTGTATTGCTCACTGGTTGTCTTAAAGAGATGACAGGTATGTAAATCTTGGGCTGAGGAGGAGGAGAAGAGAGCTAAGGGAGGAAAGTGTGGGTTTAAAATTATGTGCCATTTATCAATAGTGGATAGGAAGGAAAGCTGAGCTACTGTAGAGTGTTCTGTCAGCCAGAGTGACCTAACAGCTGAAGAAGCTACGCTGCTTCTCAAATTTACTAGGGACAACATTCTATTTATAAAGACACACCACCAGGCGGGATCCCTGAGCAAGAAAAGGCACGATGATCTCACAAGGGTTGCAACTGAGTGCTGCTCGCCTTTAAACAAAAAGGAAAAAGGAAAGGCGTCAGTTGTTGCAAACAATTCCAATCTCACAGGTTTAAACAGAGGGCCACTCAGCAGTATTCCAATACTGAGCACATACATATTTAAGAAAGAACATGCACTACTGTGTAGTTCTCAGCCAGGATAAACAAAAGATCTGTTGCAGCATCATGGCATAGTGTAAGTGGGGAGGGGAATAGGGGAAGCTGAGCCACACAGACATTCGCAAGCTGTCTGGGTGCTTAGAAACAGGACTGGATTTTAAACAGCAGTGGGGAAAGGCTCTGGCTGTCCAGTGAAGACGGCACAGGCACTCTGCCTTGTCCAACACTTGGGGGTCAAAGAGGAAAATATTTAAATAGTGCTACTTCATATACAAAGAGCCTTTCATCTGAACAGTTCATCTCCTTGAAGACAGTCCATGGGCAGGCTCTTGAACAAGCTCCTTTTAGCGTAAAATATTTCATTTCTATTAATCATAATTTAAGGAAGGTAAAACGAGGAAGTGAGATTTAGAAAAATCTTAGTTCTCCTTCTTGCTTCCCTTCTGTAAACTTCTGTGCCTGGGTTGTGTAAACTGAGACAAAAGGTCGTTAAGTAACTTGCCAAAGGAAACAAAGAATTTGCGACAGAGCCAGTTTCAGGACTCAGCAGCTCTTGAGTTTTATCCAGGACGTCCACTTGCAGGACCTCAAGCACCTTAAACCATAAAGCTCTTTTATGTAATATTTAAGTATCTCTCTATACTATTAGCCACAAAATAACTGTTATCCTTTCCAACCTGATCTAGTATCACTGTGAAAAATGCTTGATGCTCAGATCTTTAAAGTAACAACAGCATGATTGCCAGAAATCAGTTTCATGACAAAAGTGATGTAGTTAGTTGACTAAAGTAAAGTGGATTACTTGGAGCACCACCTACTGGCTTCTGAGAGTCAGGGATGCAGTTCTACAAAAGATCCTTTCAATAATATACAGCCTTACTTAAAAATAAGCAAAATGACTTACTGCCTTCACTTTGGTTGTCTTTGTTCGAGTTATAGACCTGGAAAATAAAGAGGAAAGAATTTAAGTTTTTGTAATGCTTGCACCATAGCAATGATTCAATATCTTCCTACTATTAAGCCCACATCACAGGAGAACCTGAGCTGCAAGTCCAGAAAAGAAGACCTACAACCTTAAATAAAAACTACAGATTATCATCTTTGAGTCAGACAAGATGTACAGAGATTAAATGGAGGAAAGAATCTTTTAAGACATTTTAAAACAACATTAAATGACAGCAATGATGATTAATTAACACAAGCAAACACAAACACACACACACACACACACCTTTTATCCAAAACAAACACTGCAGCTATTGGGAAGGCAGTGTAAGTTGTTTGGTGAATGTGGGATGTGAAGGATGAGTTTTGGTGGCTAGGAACAATACACAGTCCTTTTTCAACTTTGCAAATTGATGGCAAAACAGCCTTTATCCCTCTCTTTCAACTTTGTTGCTAATTTAGAGCCTAGTTAACAGAGACTTACAGGTCATCTGTAACACTCTGACCATACAAGGATCATTCCTTTGAGCCCAAGCAGCTGTCCATAAAGATTCTGGTCTTGGCAAGCTAATACAAACAATATTTTTAAGTGTTTCCGGTGGTGTGTTGAACCTGGCCACAGCCATGAGGTGGAACATTCCATTGATTATGTCAACCCTTTCTGAATATGGACAACAGAGAAAAAACCAGTCACCATGGGTGGAACATAAACCCAAGTAGTCGTCATGGGAACTGGTTTTTATTGAAAGACATTTGAGATGTATTTATTTAGTAATGAAGTGGTGGAAGACTCTTATTCATTTTTCTATGAACAAAAATTAGCGTAAGCCATGCTACCAATCAGGGATAATTATTTTTCCTCAAAACAACAACACATCCCGTAATGCACATTGTACAATAATTTAACCTGTTTAAAATTCTATAATATAAACATAAGGTGAATTGCTTTTGTTCCTGGGGTTCTAAGTGTACAATTAAAATTGTCTCCAGTCCCAGAAAAATACAAATGGGGCCCTTCAGAAGCATATTTCCTATTATACCAGGCACACATTACAAGGGCCAGAGCAAACCACACTTAGCACCCTGAATGATGTCCAAACAGTTTGATGTGGCTATTTCCACCACAGTCATGTTTTATGGCTCAAAGCACAAAGGAAACCACAAGGCCTATAAAAGCTCAGCTGTCTTTCAAAGTGAACAGCAGTGTTTTTCAAATTACAGCATCCCTCCAATACACAAGTCCTTTTTAGCAAAGCAAAGAAAACCACCAATAGCGTTGCTCTTGCCAACAGTTAGCCATTGTTGCTGGTTAACTGATCTCATTGGTTATAGGAGCATAGCTCTGTATTCTTCCCTATAGAACTGAACATGACTGAGACAAAACTACCAAATGTATGCCTATGTGAGGTATGTACCATACCCAGACCTCTAAGCAGATTATCTACACTTAATTGCAGTCACATAAACATTCACACTCACAGGTTTTCACATATGAATTCACAGACACCTAGTTTCTGTCTTTTTCACATCTTTCCTTCTGGTCTCATAGTAAAACTATGAGAGAAAATTCTTCACCTCCCTTCCCCCAGGATAGTATCTAGAAATTATTTTTCTTCTCATGGTTTGCTCTTCCCACCCCTCACCATCTTAAAAGCTCAAGCAAAACCACACCATATAATATACAGACATGCATGTACCTGCCTTTCAATTGATTCAAAGAAGAAAAGACAAGAGTTGTGCAATAACTTTTGTTGATTATCTCAAACCTCATACTGAAAAAAACTTGTTTATGCAAGGTTTTCAAGGTATTTAACAGCAACCATTGGCCATCCTGGCTGGGAATAATGGGGGTTGCAGTCCAAAACATCTGGATGGGACCAGATTAGGGAAGGCTGGTCTAACCACTACAAATTTGCTGAAATATAAGGCTATACTTTTACAAAGTCATCTACAATCTAGAACATTTATAGCATTATAGTAGGGTGACCATATGGAAAGGAGGACAAGGCTCCTGCTGTATCTTTAACAGCTGTATAGAAAAAGGGATTTCTGCAGGTGTCATTTGTATTCATGCAGCACCTGGTGAAATCCCCTCTTCATCGCAAGTTAAAGCTGCAGGAGCCCTGCCTCTTGACCAGGTACAAAAGAGGGCAGGGGCCCTGTAGCTTTAACTGTTGTGATGAAGAGGGAATTTCACCAGGTGTTGCATGCATACAAATGACACCTGCTGAAATCCCCATTTCTATACAGCAGGAGCCCTGTCCTCCTTTCCATATGGTCACTTTAGTTATATAGGATCTCACAAAATTACTATTTCTTTATTGCACTTGTGGAGGGTGGGTAGCAGAATTTATATTGTGGTGTGTGTTTTCAATTATGCTTCCCTTTTCTTGTATTTGTATGTGCAAGCAATATGCCCCCTCCCCCAAAATCAAATTATTTACAATTTGCATTCTCAGAATTTTACATTTGGGAAAACTGTTTATAAAATAACTTAAGCTATCAAAAAGACATCTGAAATTATATATAGACTGAATATTATGTGCAACTTCAAGTTTTAAGAGGTAGATAAATGACCATTTCTATTGTCTGCTGATCTTTTAAAATGAAGAATATAGTCTGACAAAACTTCCTGTTCCTGCCTTTGAAGTCAACTATCTCAGAATGACTACAAGCAAAAATATTTAGTTTGAAATAACTGTAGCATGATACAAAAAGATTAGAGATTTCTTTTCAAAGTCAGAAAGAAATTGCTCAACTTTAGAAGTTTGGTGGAATGACACAGTAAAACAGAAAAAGCTGCTGTCAGCAAAAGCGTTTTCTTCCAGGCATAACGTTTATATTGTTAGGAACTCCCCACCAACCCAAATCGGTAAGAAGTGCATAAATAGCACTACAGAGTTCAGTTTTCTTTGGATGAGAAACACACAGAAGACTTAGCGTGTCCTTCTGATATTTATTTTATTTACAAATATACAAACACAACATACTGGAAGTGATCCTGCATAAAGATTGCAAGGCCCAGAAAAGGGGTGGGGGTACCAAAAAATCCCCCAACAACCCCCCCCCATTTTTCCAATGGAAATACATTTCCCTCAATTTCACATTCCTATGAAATATTTTCTTGTAAGACAATCTATAACAATAGAAAATGATAATTCCTGTGTATTATGGTAGATATATACAAGTCTCAAATTCAAGATGCATTTCTGTACCAAGAGAATGCTGCCATCTTCATGATAGGAGGATACAGATCTGAACGAGACTGTTTCTGTCCAAATAATTTTGTTTACTACAAATTTTGTGGCTTCTCTATGCAATGTTTCTTTTTTCCAACTTCTCACATGCCTTTCAGGTTATTGTAAATATCTTTGAAGCTCTACATCAGAGAGTCAGAGGAAAGGGTGTGCAACACAAAACACATAAACACACACACATTTCAGGAAGTGGAACAAAGTGCTTCGAAGTATGTGAAAACAACCAATACAAGCCTAAATCTTCCAGTTCTAGAACATGGGGGAATTAGTACTTCTATTTCTTTCAAGATTAAGAAGTGTTAGGCATCATCTACCACAAACAAACAGAGCAATACTGGTTTATTTATAGAAAAGTTTTGAGGTTTTCCCCAAATCCTTCAAACAAAGGTGCTTAAGAAGGATTATTGTCTGGTTTCCTAGGTTTGGAGATATCTAACAATAGACTGCAACATTTCCAAAATGAAGCTTTTGTAAGAGTCTGTTCCTGCCACAAAAACTAATGTTGTATATCCAAAATGCTATAGGCATGAGACAACCAGATTCCTCAGTTGGGATAGTTTATTGTGTTGAAAATTGCCTAAAAAGAAACTAGGAAACTATCGATGCATGAAAAGGGTAAAAAGGAGGTAGAAACACGAGAGAGAGAGAGAGCACATTACAGTCCGGAAAAGCAGAGGCTGGGTAAGTCAAATGACTATCAGAGCTACCAATTGCTAATATAGGCCTTAAATAGGTAAGAGCTGCAGGAAACTTATTCTTTCAGATGGCTCTTCCACTATACATAGCTCCCCTTCCTTTGATTGGTCTGTGTCCATGTAAACATGCTGAGACTAATCTGGGCAAGAAAAAGGTACATGTCTGGATTGGCTGGAAAGCAACGACTCTGGAGGGAGGTTTACAATTCTAGATGGGGCTGCACTCCCCTTTAAAAGACCAATCACAATCCCTGCTTGTGTGGAGGAGCTTTATGAGAGTCTGTAAGAACATTCTTATGCCCCCTTCTCATGGTCAATGAAAACATGTCAAGCAGACTGGTGTAGGGTAAGACTAGACTGCATGACCCCAGAATTCTCTAATGCATTCTTTTAATGTGTTTGGGGTTAACCCATTGTAATGTGATTGGGTTTAATCCATATAATCCATTTAAGACTAACTTTGGCGGCCACTTTTAAGCTTTCATCAGGGTAGTTGTGGGGGAGGGAGTTGCTACCTGGAATTTAATTTAGCGCTGTGTTTCTATTTTCTCGCTTTTATCTTTGCAGTTGCTTCAAGTTTCATGTGTTTAAAACACAGCTACCTACCCCACAGAGTAAGGAAACCACTGGATAAATTATCCAAACGAATAAACAAACATGTAAGGCTATTAAAATGCTAATCATTTGCCATTGTACATGAACATACTCTTGTTTAGGCTTTTCCTAAAAACCTTAGTTCTGGCCCTGATGTAGTTATGCTGTTGAGAAAATGATATGGGCAATGACAGCAAGTCCAGACACTGCAAAGATTCATCTCTCCTAGGGTGACCATATTTTGGAAACCAAAAAGGAGGACAACATGGTCGCCCCAAAGGGGGCCTGTCCAGTACCAAGGGGGCGTGCCCACCCAAACATAGCCTTGGTCACATGTCTGATTTTACAGCACACATTTAAGACAATTCTGTTCTACATAACATCTTAATGTTAAAATCACTGAAATAAAGAACAAGTGAGAGATTCAATGTATCTGAAATGAACTTCACTCACTCCTACTTTTGTAGGTTTTGCTGTACTTTGAAGCTTTTGCTATACTCTGTGTGTTACATTCTCCCCTTCCCTCAAATATCTTTTCTGACTGTATCTTCACTCATTGCAAGCTGCTGTTGTTGTTAACATGGTTTGCTACTGGCCCCAGATCTGTTTCAAATTTGGTATGGCTAAAGCTCTACCTAAAAGCTATCATGGTGCCAACTCTCAGCTCTTTATCTTTAAAAATGACAGTTTTAAAAATAATAATTTTAAAACCTCATTTTAAAAAAAAATCCTAAAAAATCAATGGACGAACGGATCTGTTTCAAATTTGGAGTGGCTAAAGCTCTACCTAAATCCTATCATGGTACAAAGTTTCATCTCTTTATCTTTAAAAACGACAATTTTAAGAATAATAATTTTAAAACCTCAATTTTTAAAAAATTCCTAAAAAATCAATGGATGAACGGATCTGTTTCAAATTTGGTATGACTAAACCCCTTCCTAAGAGCTACCATTGTGCCAGGTTTCATGTCTTTATCTTAAAAAATGACGGAGTTATAAGCATTTTTGTTAATTCCCATTAGAGCTGCTCTTTGGAAAAAAATCCGGATTTCCCCTCCCCCTCCCAGATTTGCCATCAAAAACCTGGACAAATCCAGGCAAATCCAGTCATATGGTCACCCTAATCTCTCCCCTAGCTGATGGGAAATGCAAATCTTTCAAGAGATGCTTTGCAGAAATAGTTCCTCACTCTTCCCAGCCCCCTCCCCGCAGCTGAATTTTCAGACCTGAAAGTGTCCTCTAGTGCATGTCCTCTCAGGAACAGAGCAAGAGGAATGAGTCACACTTAGAACAACTTGGGACGTGAAAAGGATTTTAAGAGTGTAGCATTCTACAATGAATTATTTAGTACATTCATTCTCTCCTAAGATGATGGCAGCACACTGACTTCGTTTCTACCAGAGTTACTACCCAAAGTGTGTGTGTGTGTGTGTGTGTGTGCTTGAAAAAATAGGAATGTTGCCCTTAAGCATGTTCAACCATCTAGGTTGGGAAATGGCTCCAGTTTTTGTAGGGGGCAGGGGTTTCTGCCATTCACCTACTAGGGTCTAAACTGAGACTATTCATAATTTCCCCACATCTGCCTTTCTACTTCTTTCAAATACATTCTCAACCAGGTAAGACAGAGCAAGGCATTTTTATATAGCTAGAGAGAATCATTCAACAGCATGGAGGCTGTATTCCTTAAGATGTTTATACTGAGTTGAACAAAAGTACATTTTGCAGCGGTGCCTCTATTTCGGAGCCGGTCACCTAATTTGTATAGGCAAAGTTCTTTTTATACAGACCTTGAAAAGGCAACCCTATATGTATCAGTACATAAATCAGGTGGTTGCTCAAGAAAAACAAAATATTTAGCCATGCAATTATAGGTATTATTTTAGGAATGACGACTCTGTGGAGATAAGCATTGCACATCTTTGTTGAGAAAGAGAAGGAAGAGCCTTTTCCAGTTTGCTTTTGAAATCACACAACAAACATATGCTAGGTCAGCCCATGAGTCAGTCTGAGGGTTGATCTTCATACATCTGACACCCAGGCAGACCTGGCACGCTATCACGAAAAGGCAGCCAACCCAACAGCAGGATGCCAGTACATCATGGGGCAGAGAAGGTGCAAGTCCAAAATAGCAACTCTCTTTTTGTCAGCATACAAGACACCTGGCAACCTTGGTGAAATTATCCCTAAGCTGCTGGCTCCATCTTATCAGCTCTGTTTCCATCTTGTCCAAGGGCCAAGTTTTCATATTCTAGGCAGTTTTTCTTATTCTTTCAAGGCCAGTCTCTGCTCTGGCTATAAAAAGGGAGCCGGAAGCATATTTACGGGAAGACATTTTTAATCTTCCTAATAAACATCTATCCGAACTCCCACCCACCCCAAAGTGAAAAAATAGGGCACCCATTCCAACTTGGAGAGCTCGGCAGGCAAGCTGTTTCAATTCCATTTTATTCAAGAAAGATCAGTTTCAATTCCATTTTATTTGAGAAAGATCTGTTCAATACTAAAATCTCCTGCAGAAACCCAAAGGGGAATTCAGTTTAGCAACTTTACAAAGTTCGTACTTGACTGGAAAATCCAAGGTTAGGTGGGTAGGTAGGCAAGCAAGCAAATAAAACAAATAAAATAAGTATAAAATAAATAATAAAACAAATAAAACAAAACAAATAAAATAAAAGTTGAAAATCCTGTATGTTAGATGTGTTATTTATTTATTTATTTATTGCATTTCTATACTGCCCAATAGCCAAAGCTGATATAGCAATTCAAGCATTCTAATTTAACACAAGCCTTAAAAGGTATGTTCAGGCATTCCTAAGCGGATGCAATAGTTTCAGCTCATAGGGCTCAGCACCAACCAGCTGTACTGCGTAGCTCAACTTCTGTTAAATAACTCCACCTTTGTTCTATATGGAAAGGTGGAATCAGTTCAAGACAAACTGCCAGCTGCCTTGCGTCTATAGGCAGAGGGCAAACAAATCCACAATGTACAAACCACACCAGACATGGAAATACATCTATGCAAAGTGAAATGGTCAACTGGTTTACAGAAACAAATCTTTAGACGAAGGTTCACGAAACAGTATTTAAAATTTCAATAGAAGCTGCATCATATATGACAAAATCAAGGAAGCAATTGAAATGGATGGAGCATGGGAAGAGAATATTCATTCACAAGTAACATTCCTCTGAATTAAGGCATATTAGCCACACTAAATCTTGAAAAACATCTATACCTATGCCAAGTTGTATTACATAGCCTCATTCAAGTTTCCTCTTCAGTTTGAGGGGTAAACCACATGCGACAATAAATGTATTTTTCCATTTAAGACACACTTTTAAAAAATACAAATGCAACTCCTGGAAGACTTTGTGTGTAGCTGGCAGGGCTCTCCAGAGTACCCACTGAAGGTGGCAGCGGGCGTTCCTGGCAGGGGCAAAAGGGGCGCAATTTGCTGCTCCTCCCGCTCACTGCCTGATGCAGGTACCTCACCCTGCTTCAAGGTGGTCCAACCTTTCCTCCAATGGCGATTAGGCAGCTCCCTGCTCCATGAAGGAAACTTGGGGGGAAAACTTGAAAAAAGTTATACCACCAGGTTCTTCTTCCCATTCCTTAACCTGCCACTGATCAGCTGTTGGCTGGGCAGGAAGAGAAGGAAAGGGTTGCTTCCTCTCTCCTCCCACCCCACCTACACCCAGCCTCTAGCCTCACTGTTTCTCTCCTCTCTACCTTGCTGTATCCCGTTCCCTCCCAGCCACTAGCCTTGAAGTTTACCTCTCTTTACCTTGAAGTTTCTCCCTCCTCCTAGTCCCCAGCATCACTCTTGCTGTCCCCTATTCTTCCCACCACCATCAGCCTCTGGCCTCACTATATCTCTTCCCTCCCCCACCCCATCTCTTTGCCTTGCTATTTCCCCTTTCCTCCCAGTCTCCACCCTGGCTCATTCAATCCCTCTACTTCTTTGCCTTCCTATTTCCCCTACCTCACAGTCTCAAGCCTGACTTCCCTCTCCCTGCTTCTTTTGCTCAGTGTTTCTCTCCTTGCTAGCCTCTAGCTTGTTCTTCTTTCACTACTTCCCCTACCCTCTCAGTCCCTAGCCTTACTCTGTTTCTCTCCCTTTCCAGCCCCTTCTCTCGTTCTACACACACACACACACACACACACACACACACACACACACACACAAACACCTACCTTCCCGGGATGGATGGCAAAGGTGGTGTGTGGCATTACCCCACAGTTCTATCCCCTTAGGTTGTATGTCTAGTGAGTGCAGAATGTTGGACTGAGTGGGTGTGGCTGATGATGCTGTGAAAGGGGGGAAGACTATAAATGGGGGAGTCTAGAGTGGGGTTTGTTGGTTAGTTGGTTGGGAGTTAGGATTGTCAGTGGTGTGAAAAGTGAAAGGAGATAAGATTTTGAGAGACTTAAGATTACTGTTTTTATTAAAATTAGATTAAGCAGGTTAACTTGAATTTTAAGTAACTAAGATCTGTTAAACAAAAATAAACATTTTACTTTGTTTTTTTACTCAAACTACGTGTCTGCTTGGCTTTATCACCTGCTTTACAGTTACTATAGTAAACACCTTATATAGAACCTTCAGCTTATTACATACACATTAAAACCTTTTCAGATTCTAGCTTTTACCTTCTCGTATGAGGGAAAGTTTGTGTTTTACCCTACCTTCAGGTTGTTCAAGTGGTGGCGCTTGGCTTGAGTTGGGTTTGTGTGCATCAAGGCCTGGTGTGTGAGGCCTGTGTCGTGACAAAGTAGTAGGAGTACCAGGTGGAAGACTAGAGTGACTTATCCTGGAATTGAGGTAGGAAAATTGTTTCTTTCCTTTGGGGGATGGGGAAAGGTGTGTGCTTATGGATAGCATGAGCAGACCAATCCTACATAGGCCTGCTCAGAAGTACTTCACATTGAGTTCCATGTAAGCAAGCATAGGATTGCAACTTTAAATGGGTATTTTGTTGTGCTTCTGGGGAGTGAAATATGTAGATTGGCTTTGGAGTTCAAACACTTCCTATGTTTGTAATAAGTTTCCTGGATGAATTACTTGTCTTTTGACAAATATGGGCCACAGCAGCTGTGGGCACCACCACAAAATGGCTCCCATAGAAAAACCAGGAGAAAAACCAAGGCCTAGAGATGAAATTTTCTGGGGGACCATTTTCAAAAAATACAGAATTGCTAAAAATTAGTAAAGTACACAACTGTATGTACACTACCTGTTTACAGGTTGAACACACATGTAGGGGTGAAGTAGGATCATGCCTGACAGCCGTGTTCTCCGACGCTTGCAATGTCCATTTGGCATAATTTGAGAAGGGTCCCTAAACACATGAAGAGCACCTCATATATATAGACAAAATAGGATGATCAATGTAGATAGATTTGATTCAACTGCTGCTCGCCCCCGCATTCATTCTACCCATATTCTAAATATGTATACATATGTTCTAAACTGTCAGCATAGTACTCACAGGTACTATGAAGGGAAAACAAGTTTTATATGGCATCGTAATTGAAATATGTTGTAAAAGGTGCTTGTTTGAATGTGTGAGAGGAGAAAAACTCAAGGAAAACAGTTTTCTTTATTCTTATTCAGCCATCTCTTTAGTATCTTTATACAGGCTAGTAGTATGCAGTGTGTTATTGACTCTCCAAATAATACAGACAGTGCTCTTGTCAGCTTATTCGTCATCCCACAAGAACGTAAGACTTGTGCTATAGTCTGCATCCAAGTCTGACTCCACCCTTCCCTTTAAGGAAATGAGACAATATCACTCAGTTATGGACCAAAACCCACAACTGAGAGACTTTATCTGCAAAGGCATCATGGCCGGTATTTCAAGAAAGCATCATAAGATGCAGGTGAATTGACCTTGGCTGCAAATAAGATAGCAATTTCAACAACAACAAAAATAACACTCAGTATGGCACCTGAAATGGATAATGCAAGTGGAGGAATGCACATTATTGCAGCTAATAAAGATGGCACACTGCGTTACCATAATCCTTAGGCCCTTGCATACTTGTAACAGCTGTTGTGTGTGCACAAAACCCTTTTGGTAAACCTCAACCCTGGGGGAAATGGACAGATGCAATTTTCCCTCCATGTACAACTCAGACCTGTATGTCACTCCACATGGGGAAACAGAGGAACCAGAGCACACAAGCGAGTAGCTGTCTTGGAAGGAACAGAACACATGGGCAAGTAGATCCACTGGAATGCATATACAAGGCCAACATAACCATATTGTGCCTAGAAGGAAAGAGAAAGCACCATGGTGTAAGCCCCAGTGTGTTTCTTGATGTGGATGAGAATCTACTTCAAGAAGTCTGTGCCACTGTATATTTCTGAGCCCGATTCAAGATGCTTCTTTTGACCTATAAAGTCTTACACCATTCAGGGCCACAATACCTGAGGGAGCACCACTCCCAGTATGAATCTACTACGCTCATCATCCGAGGCCCTTCTCTGAGTAAGGTTCAGAGGGTGGCAACAAGGGTCTTCTCAGCAGTGTCCCCTTGATTGTGGAGTGAGGCCTGCTCCACAAGTTAAGACTTCCCTCTACTCTCAAACATTTGACAGAATATGACAGGGTTTTTAATGGTTCCTGGGATTTCTAATTGTTGACTGTAAAAGTTGTGTATGTGTGTGTGTTTGAATGCAAATGTGTTTTATATTAAGTTGCAATCCTGTACTTTTAAGGTTTTTAATCTTTGTAAACTGCCTGTAGAAATGAAATAAATGAAATGAATGAATGAATGGAATTGCACATTACTATCTACATTCAAGTATTTTTAGGAGATGAAAAGCTTACCAATAAATAAGCCATGATACAAATAATCCACCCAACCCTGACCCCAACCCCCACGAAAAAAGCCCTAAAAAAAACTAAAGTAAAGGTTAATAAGAGAAGAAAAATATGGATGCTGTGGATATAACGTTTGGTTATTTGATGAGCAATATTTTACTTTTAAAAATCTGTAAAGCCGCTACCTCTCAAAAGAACATCAAATACAATAAAACTGTGCTACTGAGAAAACATGCACGCACACACCTTTGTATAGGGCCCTGCTCCATAGCCAAACTTTATCTACTTGGCATTATCAGCAGTGATTTCCTCATCATAGAATATTTTTCATAGAAGATCAGCTGCATTTCACCTTTTTTTTTATCACTGCAGGTGTTTGGAGGAAAATGCTAATTTTAATGAGCACCTGCTTTATTCAAAGACAACATCCAACGTCACAATGGGGGAAGGATGTTTCAGGAAGCTATCATTGCTTCCTCTATCTTGCAGCAGCCTCTCCCACCTCAGGCACACCTGATTCAGAAGGGTCTCCTGAAACTCTAGATACAGTATTTTATTGTAAGTCTTTTGGCGGTTTAAATTGTTTTAAATTTTGTATATTAGAGATTTTATATTATGTTTTTATGATCTTGGATTGTGGTGTGTATTTTTGGGAACCATTCAGAAAGCTTCAGTTATTGGTTAGTATAGAAAATTATTATTATTATTATTATTATTATTATTATTATTATTATTATTATTTTCTAGTGGCTCTGGAGGCTGCTGAGAGAAGGAGGGAGTGGAGAAGTTAGATTTCTGCATATTCAATGTTGCCCTAAGACTGCAGGATTTTATTTCTAACTTCATTTTGATGTTATATTTTATTATAGTGTTTTATTATGTCGCAAGCCATGCTGATGGATGGAGCCATGGGGCAGCATACAAATGTCAAAATACTATTGAAGGAGCAATGAGCCCATATGTCTGATTGCATTAGCGATTGTAAATTTCTCCCCACATGTCACCTGAAATGGCATCAAACTGTACGACAAAAAAGAATAGTGAAAAAACATGTTTTCTGATTTGTTTCACTACAGTAAGTTCACATGTAAAAATTTCAATGATACAATGATAAGGGGCAGGGATTCCCAGTCTGCCATATTTCCTTAGTACAAGACTTCAGTGCACCCAAATTACAAGAGGCAACAAAAATACAGGGGAGGGGATCAGGGGGCAGAACCAGATGTTGTTTACTAATTTAACAGGCACAGAATGAGGTATCCATCACTTTGATAGCTCTGTTTTAAAAGGAGGTCAAACTGTCAACCCAATACACAACGCTGTTTACGTTTGCACTGTCAGCAATAGGCGTTCCAGATCTAATCAGCTGTAAGCAAACAGCGCACAAGCTGAATCTAGGTTCAAGCAAAGTTCAATGGGTTGCCTGGGCCAGACAAGCTAAATTAAACAAACACAAAGAGAAGAAAAACCACAACAATAGACATTGGCGAAAACAGCGATTTGGAGCATTGCACGGCATTTAAAAATGGGGGGAGGATGAAAATACCAGTGAATGGGAACAGAAATCCCAGTTGCGGGGAGGGAATGAGCAACACATTCAAAGAAATGAGATCAGTTCCAAGGGGAAAGCCCACAAAATGTAATCCATAAAGCCTTCTTCCCAAACATCTTTAAAAAAATTACACCAAAGCCAAAGCGTTTGGAAGAACTACCATTGACAAATTACTGAGGAAGAACAGCTGAGCAAAAAAAACCAAACAAACCTACAGCCCTAAATGATTCAAATACCAATGATTAATGACCAGGGGTGAGGGCTGTGAGCACTGCCTCATTTGTACAGACACAAGAAATAGTTCACTCAAGACTTCCCAAAAACAACCCTTGTGAAGCCAGCAAGATCCAAAGAATTTAAGACCAAGCTTAAAAGATTTATGTGCACTTAAACGTGGAACCTTTCGGATACTCATGATTCTATGCATCCATGATGCCAATGGACAAACTTCTTAAAAACAGCCATGCAGTTGGGGGGGGCAGGATTTGGGGAGGGAAGCAGCTGGGGAGAGAAGGATTAACCCCCACCTTCCAGCTTACAGTGGTCCTGACCTGGATCTGAGGTCTGTGTTCTTATTTTGGAGTTTAAAAACAAAACAGAACAAAAAGGGTAGCTACAAAGTTAAACTAATGAACATAATGTATTGTTTGAGCCTTAGATCTTTATCCAAAAAAAAATTGTGTCTGCACACAGACAAGCCCAAGCTTATTCACAAGGTATTCCCAGAATGACTTCAAACTGAGTGTGCATGCTAAAGAGGTCAGTCTGGAATTTCACACAGCAGTGCTTGATCTGAGTCTACTTGGCTGCTCAAGGCCTATCAAGAGCTGTCCTATGGGCTCAGTGGTACTGCAGCAGGACCAGCAATCTTTGGAAGAGACTTGAGATGTCAATCATTGGGAAATCCGGTTCTTTTTTGGCTTGACGGAGTTCCACAGCATGTATGAATTGCTTTGTATCGGTGTGCCAAGCTTCAGGCTGTTCCCTGAACTCTGGAAAAAAATGTTGCACATTGGGGGGGGAAGGTTCTGCAATTTGCACAAATTTTTGCACAATCTGTGCAAATTACCGAGCAATTTGTGCAGATTCTAGCCAAATTTGTGCAAATCATGAAGTTTGCCCATAATTTATGCAAATTCATCTGTAGTTTGCACAAGCTGCTCAGAAACTTGTGCAAATTGTAGAAGCTTCCCCCCAACATATGCAAAATTCCCAGAAAATCTGTGCACTGACCTGACTCACTGAAGGTCCTGCCACAGCAGGAACTGAAACGAAGTCCAGGGAACCAGGTTTTGGAAAACCTGTCAAACTTTGACACCCCTAAAAGATTTATCAGAAATCCCAAGAAGAGACAAGCAAGAAAGGACAATGTTTCATGGTGGCAAGGCTGCTGAAACATATTTTTCAACCACAATAACCAGCAACTTCCTCTTTATTTCCTCTTAAAGGCCTAGTGAGAAACAACTGGAACAGGTTGAAAAGCATACTATGAGAAAGAAATTGTAAGGCCCAAGGATAAAGGAAATGTTGTCATGAACCTAAGTTTAAATTTGTGCATAGTAACCTAAGATAATGCCGCAAGTCACTTATATTGTTTATTGTGTTATCTGTGCAGCACCATGTACATTGATGGTGCTATATAAATAAATAAATAAATAATAATAATAATAATAATAATAATAATAATAATAATAATAATAATATAGGGGAGAACTGGAGAAATGCTATGAAGCAATATATACATAGGACAAATGAGAAAATGCTATTCACTCATGGCATACTCAACTGTCCTAGTTCAACCCAAGTTTGTGATCTTGGGTTCCACTCATGGTGGGGCTTTTGGTGATCAAGACTGTGTGTGGTGACCAAGAGCAATTGAGTACAGGTGAGGTAATTTTGTGACCAACAACAGTTAGATGTTTTTGTGAGCCTCATATCTGAATCTCCTACCCCCATTAGATACTTCATGTCCCCATGTGATTATTCTTCATGTCAGCATAGAGAGTCTGAAAGATCATGTCAGCTGCATGAAGCCATTCACCCTCCCATGTTCTAAAAACTTCCTCATGGAAATATTTCACTTTAATTTATTCTTATTTTATTTTATTTTGGAATAAGTTGATTTCTCAGGAAAGCAAAGATTTAAAGCACTGAAGTGAATTCAAATGTGCAATGAGTCAAACTGCTGCAGGTAAGCAACATAAATTCAGCACAGGGAAGAGAATTCTGGAAGAATTGTCAGTAGCAAAAATTATGGGGGAAGGAAATCCACTCTTGATTACAACCATATAAATGAAGCAGTATAGTCTTCAACTTTAAAAACATATGACATCCAAAAATGGCCAGGTAATTAAAATTAATGATTATAAGACACACACACCCAAAAAAATGTGCTTTCCCATCTGTGCCAAAGATTCACTGGCTGAGCTCAGACATCAAGTTAGCAGTCCTCCAAAACATGTGCTGTAATAAAATACCACAAACTCACATTCTCCTTCCTCTCCCTCTCATGCACTAATTCCCTTCGATCTTTTTTTTTGGGGGGGGGGTAAACTATAGATTGCTATGGTATTAAATCAGGGAGGAAACGGTAAACACAAGGCAGCATAATCTCTTTATGGGGTTATATTCTTTTTTGCGTAGCATCATCCTGGAATATTCTGAAAATAAATAAAAATTAAACAATAGTAGTTGTATAATAGTAGTCTTTTAGTTACAACAGGATTTTTTCCCCATTCTATCAATCTGGCATTTAACCCAGCTTGAAAATAAAATATAATTAAGGCTATTTCCCCCACTTGAGTGTTATTGTTGTTGTTTTGGAAACTATTCACTGGCTCAGCCGTGAATCTTTGGCACAAATGGGAAAGCACTTTTTTTTTTTTGGTGGGGTCTTATAATGCCCCATGCAGACATAATACTGTCCAAACAATTAACCACGGTTAGAAGATCAAGAGCACCCTGCTGACCCACATCTTCATCCCACCCACCCTTCACAACTGCCTCCATCATAGCCAAAAATGAATTGGGAAATTGTGGTTTGAACTAACCATCCTTAGGAAAACTGGCACAGTTATAACATTAACCATGTCTCACTCTGAAAAAAGAAATGGGAGGGCATGATTTGCATGCAAGAAGGAATTAGGGCGAAGAAAGGGGTGCCCAAGGTTAAGAGTGAAGGAGGGAGGAGAAACAGCACTTGAGTTTGTAGAGCGCACTCAATCAAACAACATTATAGGTGCATCAAACTTTATTGGTATAGCAGATTTTTATAACCAGGCTATGAAGCTGTATAACCAGGCATGTTAAAGGAATGATGCATATATCCCTTAATGAGAGAAAGAGGCAGGGAGGGGGAGGGGGAGGGGAAGGAGGGCATGTTTAGTCAACCACTCACATTGCGAAACCTATTTAATAGGTTTTTTATAATTCAAGAAGGCTATAAAGACTGATCTCTTCTAGCAGGCCTAACCAGCTGAATTTTAAGGTATTTGACTGTTATTTTAATATTGTATTAGTTTTATATGTTTTAATCAGTTTTATGTATTTTATGGTATTTGTATTTAATGTTGTTCCCCGCCTTGATCGAGAGGGAGAGGTGGGTAATTAATAAATAAATAAATAAATAAATAAATAAATAAATAAATAAATATTATTATTTCTGAACCCTCAGTGTCCCTGCAAATTGTTCAAAGGGCTCGTAGATTACCTACTGTTCTACACCCACTTTCAGCCTCAGGACTTCTAATCCACTTTGTGGGCTAAATCCCACACAACACACTGCACTTACACCACAGGGGTCTGGGAATTATGAATTACTGTCCTGTACAAATTTACCAAATGTCAGCCGAGATTTATTTAATGAAACCTGAAGTCTGACCCATCTCTCTCTCTCTCTCTCTCTCTCTCTCTCTCACACACACACACACACACACACACACACACACACACACTCACACACACACACACACACACACACACACACACACACACACCAAGTTGGGGTGTGTTCTAAAAGAATCATATCCAGTGGAAGCAAAATGAAAGTAAGATAGATCAAGGACATGAAATAGACACAAAAACACTGGAGAGGAGTTGAGAGTCATTAGTATGGCAACAACAGATCACCATGGAAACATGCAAGCCCAGCAGCAATTGCATCCACAGAGACAAGTTCTCATTGCTGCTTTTTGAAACAGATGCGTGGAGGTTCCATGGAAAAAGAAACCAGCATTGAGCAAACTTTATGCTGCTAACACTTCAACTGATCCTGACAAAAACAAGGCTAGGCTGAACAAGTGAATGGGTAGGAACATGGTTGGCAGGAGGGGGTGTAGAAGAGAAGAGACATGAAAGAACTTGAAAGACAGGGGTTGGGGAGGACCCATCTATTATTAGAAAGGGAAGGCAAGAAAGGGGGGAAATATTTAGAAAGAAGCCAGATGAAAATTATAATATACTTTAAATTATGAGAGCAAAGGGGTAAAAGGCTCCTCCCACCTCTGTAGGGGTTTTGCGGTTTAATAAAATGCTTTCATTCAGTTTTGTGTTTGATCTGTGCTACACATGGTAAACAAATGCTGTGGCACTGTCAGAGAGAGCAATGCCAGGACAGTAAGAGCAAGAGTGAAAGCTCGAAGCTCAAAGAGCAACAGAACGGTTTTTCAAAGCTGAGAGGTCTAAGCTAGAAACAGAGGAAACATGCCATAGCGGGATGGTCTGACAGATGTGCACACAAGAAGTCTGCTCTTATCCATCACTGTTCGGTCTTTACTCAGAGGGAAAACCCGGGGGCGGGGGGGAGGAGTATTGCGAGTAGTGTGTTTCTACCGAAGTCACGGTAAAAATTCCTGGGGCCAGGGAAGGCAGAGGACTCTACAGTGTCCCACAGGGTGGATTAGCACCACCCATTTGGCATTGAAAGAGCACTGCCACGAAGGAGGCTGGAAGAAATGGAACTGATCAATACGTGGCACTCTTTTAGAAATGCAGTTTCTAAACCACCTCAAAAATATAAACAAAGAACAGGAGGGCTATTCAATTTGATTCCTGTGTTTTCCTCCAAGGCTGTTTTAAACCCAACAAACCAGTTAAAATTAGGGGAGAAAGAGATTTTAAAAGTAACATATAAAGCTACTGAATTCTTCCTGACACTACAGTTCTCGCGTGATTCAAGACAACACATCAACCTAAGGAGCCAGAAAGTTTCACTTCACCATCTAGTGGAGAAAAACCCACATGGCAGTCTCGGCAAGCAATCGGTATTCCCTGCCTCCATTTTGTGCTCAATTCAGAAAGCGTGTTTCATTTAATCAGGCTTCTCTGTTTGTATCAGGCTTCTCTCCTAGTCCTCAAAAAACAAAAACAAAAAACCAACAAATGAGGGCATTTGCAGCTGTACTGTTCTGACAGAATAAGAATAAAAGAATTTATTTTACTGGACCAATCACTTAAGCGGATGCTGATTTTCAGCATGCATTAAGACTGAACTTGGTAGTAACATCATGTTTGTGTTCCAAACATATAAGCATCATTGGCAAATGTTGTAGGGAGCTCTCTTGAGGCTAGAGCTTCCTGTGGCCTGTGCCTATAGCACCTATTATTCTGACATCATATGTGAAGCAACTCTTACACAGGTTTGGATCCAGAGTTTTTATTCCACCGCTGGGAACATCCCCGAGTGGAGTTCTGCTGTGATGCTCCCACTGCTGGAAAGGGGAATGATGAAGCAATTTTCATCAATGTCTCCCTCCTTCTGCCACCTCTCCTGTTGTTCTAGACGATCACCCAATCCTCCAAAGCAGATGGGGATGGTGGAAGGAATAGGGGAGTGCAAGGAGGGGGATTGGTGAACATCACCTCTGGTTCAGCCAGTGGAAAAGCTCCACTGAATGAAAAGCCTCTTCTATCCACAGGAGCATTTTTCTGGATCCAATCCATTGATGTTTGAATTTATCCAAAGGACTGGGACAGATAACAGTAGTATAAATCAGATCATATATGAACTGCAGAGTAAACACTATGCTTAAATATAAATTGCATAGCATACGAATCTCATCCCACAGAGACTCAATCTCAGCAGTAAGTGCCAACCTGAAACAAAGGAGTCTTACAGTGCTTCTAGGAAAATGCTCTCACACTGGCTCTGAGAACTTATCAAATAGATGGAATCCCTTTTCACGGTTTTTGTAAAACAGAGACCACTTCCCTGGCCTTAATGCATAGTTGATCACTAAGCTAAGAGGTTATTTTCAGTTGATTTAAAAAGACTGCAATGAGCCACAGCAGCATGGTTCAACCATAACAATCAACCACAGTGTGTTGCTACAAGCACAGACTGCACTGAGCCACCCTTTCCTCTCTTCCTTTGCATGCAGGACAGGCGGTGGTAGCCGTCTCCTTCACAAAGAGCTGTCCAGGTAAATTGATCAGGACTTCTCATGCATTTGCAGGGACCAGCCAGGGTGTTTCTACTCAGTTGACATGATCCAACAAGTCATGCTTCCCCAGAGTCTTAATCATCAGAGGACAAAGGGGAAAGGGAAGCTCCAGCAGATCGGGAGGAAGGGACTAGCAGCAAAGTAGGACAGGATCACTGATTCTCATTAGCCTACGCTCAGCTGCAGTTGGAGGAACCTCGTGATCCCTTTCATCATTGTCCGACTCTGTTAAAGGGGTTTCAGCCAGGTCTTGTCTGCCCACTGAAAGCCAGGGATCTTGTCCTACCTTGCTGCTAGTCCCTTCCCCAGGATCTGCTGGAGCTTGCTCCTTCCCTTCGTCCTCTGATTAGGTGGGCTCTGGGGGAGGCATGACACTACCATTATACTAACGTTATTTCCCCAAGACCCTGCAGTGTGTTCTACGCACCACCAAAGGAGATTCACTTGATTGAATGTAGGACAGGGCCTTTCTGTGGCAATAACTCAGTTATGTAGATCCTTTCCAGGTAGATCAGACTAACCTCATCCCTGATGACTTTTAGGTAGGTGGAAAAAGCATTTCAATTCATCCTGGCTTGTGACGGTTTTTAATCTGATATTGAAAGTTTTAACTCTGCTCTTTTTGGTTATAACACTCTGTTTTCTGGTATTGTTTTAGTTTTTCATGTTGTTTTTGTAAACCACCTTGGGGCAGCTTGTTAGGGGAAACAAATGTCAGGAGATCAGGATGATCTTAGAAGCCCAACACACAAGTCCAATTCCAGTGATGTTCTTCTGAAAATGATCTTTCAGTCTTTAACAAAAAGTGTGGTTTGGAGAGTACCAATAAGGTAGTGCTGACACGACGAACTCTCTGTGCTGACACACTTTCCAAAGACTTGGCAAGGGAAGCGGTCTTTTAGTAAAACGCTATTTTCCCTCATCTGTCAGAAAAGCTAACAACCTAATCTGTGTTTCCTAAAAACATGCAGCCTGACAGTAGCCACTTTGGTAAGCATGAAAATGTCATCTTTCTCTAAGTACGTCAATCTAATAGATACGCCATTCCACACCATGATAGTAGCTATAAACTGCTAAACTGAAGCATCCAGGAGCTGGCCAATTTAAATTCCTTTTTTGACGGAAGAGGCTTTCTCCTTCCTAACTTTCAAATGTGACTTTTGAATTTTAATTCAACCAACCCACTCAACCTGTTGAATGAAGGTCACACAACTGACCACATTTTTCCATTTCTTCACAATGCTCTACTAAGTCAAGAATCCTTTTTTTTAATTGTGTGAGTGCAATATAAATTACTAACACATTGTCCTTCATAAATGCTTCATTTTATATAGAGCGAGGCTAATGAGGATTTCAGAGTTTGTGAAGTTTTGGTAATAGGTGGGAAGGCAAGAGCACAATCCTGTGGACTGCATTCCCCTTAGAAAAAACCCTCCAATCTCTGAGGCCTCTGAGTATCCAGTGCCCTGCTGGGCTGTTGCTAGCAGGGCAGAAGGGAAATAAACATGATTTTTGCTTCTCCTTCCTTTTTACCCTTTTTGCTCTACACAGGCCTTTGCAGTGCACCATCTTCACTGGCTCCCAGGGTGACTCATAAATTGAACTGAATTTTGTGTTTCAGTTGCCAAACAAGCTTGGTTTGCCATGGGTATTATGTGCACCTTGACTGGGTTTGGGGGGGTGGGCATTGGTTCCTTAGGCGGCAGGCAAGGAGTCTTGGGCCAGCCCTACTTAAACACTACCATAAGTTACAAGTATAAACCTTTATATTCCCAACATCATAATGGAATTAGTTACACAGATTAACTCAATACTGGAGACACGCAACGTTTCTTGGATTGTTTCAGAACATCTGGCTGATTGTTTCAATGCACTTGCATTTCCTAGTTAATTTACTTCGCATGAAAAAATAGGAAAGGAAAAAAAAATCCAGTTCACTCTTTCTATACAAAACTCAACCTTAAACATTTATGACATTCGTACGATCGTTGCTTTTTTGTTGTTGTTTTTTGCACAGTCAGCATAACGGCCAACATCCTGTAGAGAGAGGCTTGATTCTGCTTTGAAAAGCAATCGCGACTTTTGAAAATTAAAAGTGTGGATTTGTTCGCTCGACACTAATGCTTTCTGCCTGCAATTTTGCTGAAAGCTTCTGTGAGCAAAGTGCCAGCTGCTCCCATGGGAGGCTCTCTCTAAGAACCACAGATGCTACGCAATGCACCTCTGACAGTCATTCATATCTTCAGAGCTTCTTGTTCTACTATAGTAGCTGGAAACCTAACATAATTTGCTACTGGAGCTGTGTGCATTCTGCAAATCTATCTTACACAATGCTTTAGCAGAGCCAAAGCTCACAGGCACACAGCGCCAGCACTTTTCAATTAGCAGGGACACTGACATTATTTGCCACCTCACCCTACAGAATCCCTTGTTCCCTCTGAGCTTTCCTGTAGGGTTCACAATAGCTGGGGGTGGGGGATGAATTTTCCCTGGGCAATTAAAACCCATTCACTTTACAAAAGTCCTACTTCTGGGGGAGATGAAAACTGCTAGTAGTGTTTTTTTCATATGGATCAACACAGTTGGACTCTCCTTCGGAGCCTGGTTACTGGGACTGTCATAATGAGCATCTGCATATCAAAAATTTACCCAAAAATATGTTTGCTACCCTCTGTCAATAATTCCACTTAAATTCAATATATTTCTTCTTATTTGTTTCCTTTCTTTTTATCCTTTCCCCCCTTTTTTCTCTATTGATTTTGTTTTGGAAAACTAATAAAATCTTTTTTTTTTTTTAATGCCATTACACCACTGATCATACAATTGAAAATCTGATCATTATTTTTTTCCTTTTAAGCATGATTGGGGGAGGAAATCAAAGGAATTTGCCCTGAGTGTTCAACACTCAGAACTCAAGTTGATTTTTGAAAAAGGCTTCCACTTTAAAGTAAACAGACCTTCACAGGTCTTTACTGTTTACATGTTTCTCTGCCTTCACTTCTCAGTAGTGAAGGGATTGTCCATCCCTCAAGGCTGGACCACAAGTCTACAGCAGGGGTCCTTGATTATTTTGCCAAAGTACTTCAGACATCTGCCAAAATGAGCTTGGCCCTAAAGCAGATGTGCCACAGATCTGACCCCTACATGAGCCCTCCCTACTCCCTCCCCCATCCTAGATACAGGAATGTGGCAACAGGAAAGGGTCATGATGCGCGCTATAGTAAGGCATTGCTTAGGTCTTTCACACTGCCATAAGCATAAACAGTGTTGGCAGGTGATGGGGGCCGGACATTCTGGATGCTGTCATGAAAGTTCATACCAGCACAGAACCCATGGCTGGCAGCAAAACTGGCTGCTGCTGCACATACATGAGGCAACACCTAAAGCTTAAATTGTGAGACCCTTATGGAGCTCTGGAGTCCTATTGCCACTCTCCTCGAACTCAATTTAAGAAAGGGAATACTAGTAGCAAGGATTCCAAAAAGGAGCAAAGCCACAATGACCTTTTAAAAGTATGCATTTATTAATTATATTTTTAATCCACTCAATAACCAACGTTCTTATACAGAATCTGCTGTGATTCCAGAAGGTCTGAATCTTATCCCAGAATATTTAGGAGTAAGAGCACAGAACTAAGAAATCAAGCCCTTTTTGCCCCTTCACTATTTCTAGGCAACTCTAAAAATGTTCAAAGTTGAGGGTCATGGCATCGACACATTTCTGGACAGTACAAGATATCAAAACTGTGCTTTTTGTTTAAAAAATATTGTAAACATAATCATAACCATTTAGACATTGATGAGAAACACTCGATAGGATATGTTATTGGCAGATATTAACAAAAATATTATACCCAAGCACTCAGTCCAAAGCCAGTTCACATGTTACAAATGGGTCCCAAATTGGGCACAGCTGCTCTACTCATAAAGGCAACGTAAAGATGCATTTATCAAGGACAGTTAAGGAGCAAAGCATAGAAACCAGCAGATGTTCGAAACAACAACAACAGATAGCCTATGGCTAAGAGTGATGGGACAGGTTGCTTATGGAAACCAAAACTCCACACAGAGACATTGGAAAGTTTAAGGGCAATAATTCCTCCTCCAGCCATGCAAAGGCTTCAAGCAAGATGCAGATTTTGAAAGGTGACAGAAACAACACAGCACAACACACATCCATTTCCCCACCCCTGCCCTTCAGACTGTCCATTTTTATTGAAACAGGTGAAGAAAGCCACATTGATAGACCAAAGGTGGTAGTGATGATACAGCAAGCCATTGAATAGATATGACCACAGTCAATGCTTGAGCCCTTACATCCATTCTGGCAACAATGCTTGGTCGTGTGACAGGTTTTCTTGGGAAACCTGTCACACCGGGAAGCATTATTGCCATTGTGCAAGAGGTCATTCATGCTTGTGCAATGTAATTTACGTTAGCAGTGGTGTCACTCACACTAGATACTGCCCATTAGGATATAATATAGGAGGGATTAGGTCAGAGGTCCCCAACCTTTTGGGGTATGTGGGTACATCTGGAACTTTGAAAATGTTGTGGGCACTCTCACACAATAGCTGCCATGTGGGTGGGGCTTGCCCATTCAGGAAATGGCCACCAGGGTGAGACTAAAAGAAAAGAGACATGCCCAAGAATCTAAGTACAAGGCAGAGGTGGGGTCTGAGTTCCAAAACACAAAACCACTCTTATGAATCCAAATAAAGATGCAGTTGGAAGACAGCGCTTCACTTTGCAGCAAGTCAGCCTCCAGGTAAACATTTTAAAATTTCAAAAATTATAAGAAATAAAATAAAAATCAGGAGGGGCAGGGAGCCTGGTGTGTGCTGAGAGAGGTGTCTGCAGTCACACTGTGCCCACATGGGAGACTCCAGCACTAAGTTATAACATTTAATATAGAACTGCGTGTTTTTATTAGCTACCAACTCAGCAGATTTCAGGAAGTTTCAAAAACTGCATATCATATTTGAATTTCCTTCTCTTTTCTCTCTCTAGTTCTACCGCAGTATTAAACCAACATTTGAACTACTCTCTGATATGTTCCGCATTTCCTTAGGAGTACTGATAGCAAGAGCTTTCTTGCTATCCTAGCAGAGGACATGGAATATTACCTGAAGTATTTAACCAGAGGATTGAAACAGATGCTTTTGCCAACACCGCAGAGCTGCCCCAGCGTGCTCGGTGAGACACACATAGCTTCAGCCAGGCCATAGAAAGAGCCTTTTGATTTTTAACTCAATACCTATTCATAAATATTCTTGCTTACCGGTTCCCGGCCGTCCATTGCCTCCATCCACAACCTTCGGTCTTCTTCAGAAAGCGCCTGCATTGTGATCACTCCAGGCCTGCAGAGATTAATGGAATGATGCTGTGAATAATGGGCCTGAAAAGATGAAACTGCAAAAAGCAGAAGGGAAAGCAAGCAAATTCAACAAACACTACTTCAATGCATGCTTCCATGGTCCAAACTCAGGCCTCGGAACAACTGGGGGAAGACACCCATTTCCATGAAAATATATGGGGGCCAAACCTCAGATGTCAATTACTTTTCCCCTTTATTCACTTAGATAGGACTCTGTGGTAAAGCAAACTTTTCAAGCAACATTAGGAAGACTTCAAAAACGTATGTGAATGAATGCATTTTGGCAAACCACTGTACTCAAACGTACAACCTAAACCTTGCAAATGGATAATCAATGAAAATCTCTCCATGATTAAAACTGGTGGACTTTCTTTCACAACCTGATTAAGCAAGTACTCAGGGCTGGTTCATACAAAATCTTTTTTTCTTTACAACCCAAGAGTCCCAGGGGTCATGGATTGCATACATTATACACTGTCCTGACCATCCCTAGGTATGCATTTACATGGACAAACACAAATATGTGAAATGGGCAGTTCTGGATATAGCAGCAGTTCCTATGATTGCAGAAGGGATGGGAAATCTGTGTCCTTCCTATTCATGTCCAACTTGTGGGCTTCCCAGAGACAACTGGTTGGCCACTGCAGGGAACAGGAGGCTGGAATAGATAGGGCTTTGGTCTGATCCAGCAAGACTCTTCTTATACTCTTATGTACTTTATGAAGTATTTTCATTTTTTTATTTTCTAAACCACTTAAGAGATTTTTTTTTAAAAAAAATGGCATAATTGATCAAATAAATAAATACACACTGTGTTTTCCCCTTCTTTTTAATGTATGTTTCAATGTTTTTATTTTATTAAATGAAAATATATTTAAAACACACAAACACACACACAATTCCTATCCCAATGTGAAAAGCCCACCCCCCCCAAGACAGAATTCTGTCCCCCTCTGTCTTTCTAGAAATAGGATCATTAACAATCCACTGTCAGCAGTTCCAGTTCACAGATCTCAAGAAGGGTAAATGGTCACATAATTTATGAACTTTGATTTCTCATGGAAAGTCACATGGTTTGTAAACCTCTATTCAGTCACATGGTTCATAAACCTCTATTTTTCATGGAAAGTCATCAGAAGACTCCATGCTACCAACTGCGAACAAATGACTGATGATGCCAAAGACTGCAAGAATCTGTGCTATCAGTGAGGAAAAATGCCTGAGCAAACACCTAAACCGAAAAGCTGCAATGAAGCAAACTCTGAAGTTTGTTGGCGTGAGTAATGCTTCTGGTTGTCAGCAGAAAATTAACATGTAACACAGAAATTGACATTTGGCCTCTGCCCCAGGCTGCAAATAATAAAGAATCAGTAAAGGAGGGGTTTAAGAATTCTAAGTTCTAATCCTGTGACATTAGAAAAGGCCAATCAGATGGCAAGGGAATAATAATTATGTACACAAAGCAGCTCACACAATTTACCCAGGAAAGGACACAAGCTGTTCTGACTTGCACCACATGTAGACCCAAATAATCCAGACATATCGTGTGTTATTTTTGTTAATCTCTTTGTGCAGAGAATCACTTGATACTTATAGGATTAGCAAACTGGAAAAATATATCTAGAGAACACCCCTTAACCTTCAGCCTATTTGGAATACTGTACTAAAAATTAATCAATTCAAAATGTCCTGTTCCCCCCACTCCTCTAGAAAAAATATCCCTCTAGAAATAGCAACTTCATCTTAATTTGATAATATCATGCCAGACATGGTTTTGCCAAAAAAAATTAGATGGCTTTAGAAGTGGATTAGACAAATTAATGGATACAGCTATCAAAGGCTAGATACTAGTCATGAAGGCTATATGCTCTAGCCTCTGAATACTAGTTGCTAGGAAACAATGATGGGAAAAGGGCCCTCATGTCCTACTTGTGGACTTCCCCAAGGCATCTTGTCGGCCACTGTAGGAAAGAAGATGCTAGGCTAGATAGGCCTTCAGTCTGATCCAGCAGGGCTCTTCTTGTGTTCTTAAATTAAAATAAGACAAACCTCAGCTGATTGTCCAAACCAGAAAAGGCTACCACTGTGTGCGCACACCCACCCACCAACCCTCCAGAGCAGACTTTGGGAGTGCTCGGGGGACTGCAGGGGGGAGGAGGAACCCCCCTCCCAGTTTGTTGACAAAAGTTGTTCTGTCAGCAGCACAACTTAATTGGATTTCACCCACAGGTTTAGGTCTAATGATAAATACCTAGGAAGTAAAAGAATCTGAAGGAGCAGTATATATACTCAGTATATAATGAGTTATCATGTTTACCTCTCAATCTATATTTTACTTTCACTTGTACTATATCTACAAACATGTTTTTAGAAAAACAAACATAACTTGGGGATATTGTTGATAAGCACGTTTTATCAGGCAAAATACTTAGTACTAACAGCATGCACTCTAGAATCAGTAGTACAAAACAATACTAAAAGACAGTGTGATCAGATAGGTGTGCCTGGTAACCATTGTGATTTTTTTCAAAGCCTTTGATTATGTTCTTAGAAAACCTCACAAGACCTGCAAAGAGAGGCATCAATCTTCCCCATCTGTTTGAAAAGTGATTCCCATATGGCTGTACTTCTTCCAAGTGGGTATTAAGCCAGTTTTATGAACAAGGCAATATATTTTAAAGCCTAGTTGTACTAGCTATTCAGTTTTTCAAAGCCTTGCAGAAGAAACCCTTAAAACAGTGATGGGGAACATGCAGCTTTCCAGATGCCTTAAAAACAATAACTGAATGTAAGAAACAGGTATTAGCCAGCGGTCTGAGCATCCTATATAGTAATAATAATAATAATATTTCTTACCCGCCTCTCCATCCTGATTGAGGCGGGGAACAACAGTAAGTATAAAATACATAAAATACTGATTAAAAACATAGTATACATTGTTAAAACTTCCTAAAAATCATCCTAAAATCATCCTACAAGCATCCTAAAAGCATCCTAAAATTCCACTGGATAGGCCTGCCAGAAGAGCTCAGTCTTTATCAGTCTATTGTCTTGCCCAGAAAATGAGGGTCTCTAGCTTATGACTTCACAAATATTGTCTCTCCCTTACGCTGCTGTTCCATACAGTGCAAGTGACTAGAACAACAAGCTCCTAGAAAGCAGCAGCATCTTGACCCAAACCTCCGCAAAGTCCAATTTTTTAAAATGAAAATAGCTTATGCATGAGTGTGCAAGCTGCATCCCACCTCTTTAAAAGGGACAAAAGAACAAAATCTAGCTATTTATTCTTTCAATACCAGCTACGAAATCTGAATACCAGAAAAGGTTTGTTCAATTGCAGTAGCAGAAATGAACAGAGGACGTTTAGGAGTGTTCAAAAGGTCAACATGTTCTCCCTAGGCTGTGGGTTAAGGCAAACTTTAAAACCACCTAGCTCCCAAGATATTCCATCGATTTTATTTTTAGCTTGGGACTCGGTGTGTCCTTTCCCTATCACCCATGAAACCTTCATGCTGAATTATGTTTACCACCCATTGCATCTACAAATCTCTAGGGAACGACCCTCCTTTTGGGAATCACCACTTGTACATCTCTAGAACAAAAGTGTGGGGGGTAGCGGTGCAGCAGGCAGGGAGGGAATGCAGCTTAAGTTTACATGGCATTAGCCATAACATGATAATTTCAAGATTTCATTCGTCTGTAAAGGTCACTGGAAATGTGACACAGCAAAAAGAACAAGTACAGGCTGTATTGCATTTGACTAGCACAGAGCTTATCCAAGAGAGGAAAATGAATATATAACAAAGCTGAAGTGTTGAAGGTAGAATGAGAGAAAAATGGTGAGCCCGCTTGGTCAATAGAACCAATCTGCATGGCCAGTTCAGAAGTCTAGTGACATTATTGCTCACAGGCTCCCACTCTTTTCTCAACACTTTAAGGCACCATTGCCCAAATTATATATTTTGTACAGCTCTATAACTTTCCCTCATCCCTGGCCTCTTAAAGGTGTGCGTCGGATTCAGCTTAATCCTGAACTGAATCAAGCTGATTCAAACAGATTCATGAGATGTAAGAATCAAAGAGGAACTTCTTCAAAACGAACTGAATCTGAATCAGAACACTCCTGAAGATTCAGCATTCAAAGGGATGCAGAGACAGAGTCTCTCTGAAAAATTATACATTTCTCCCCAAATTCTCCATATAAGGGTGGGGAGAGGAGGAGGTGTAATTTTGTGACTGGCAGCTCTAGCATCTAATCACAATTAATGGTTTTGCCAAAGCTCTCCAACACCAGAACTTTAGGGTAAGGATGATGAAGTAATATATCATTGACAAACAAATAGAAGGCAGTAGTTTTTAAATGACTAATATATATAGGGTGCCAGAATGCACACAACTACTCGAACCACTAGTGGAGAAGGATGATTAACAAGAAACCCATTTATTATTATACAAAAATTACAAAAAAGCTGATGTATCCCATAGTTATTAGACAATAGTGGTGTTGGGTACTATAATACAATAAACCAATAATTAGAATGCTATTCCTACTATAAGACAATGCAAGTCTATAATATAGCCCAACAAAGACACACTAACACACTTTAGTCTATTAAACACATTTGGCTATACATCAGTACATAAACATATGTTCACAGATATATTATAAATAAGGTTTGTTCTTATTATATTTTATTCTTTCCAGCGTTGTAAGTTGTTGACAGGATTTTGCAATAAACTTCCCGTTTTCCCTGCTCAAGCTTCCTCGGAACAAACGCCATATCAGGTTAAACCGTCAATTATAGGATATTCATCATCAAAAAACTTTCTTGTGGGGGAGAAAACCCCTCCAATTGAAGGCAGCCTGTCTGTTTATGGTCTGAAGAAAAACGCGGAAAGCAGCTGAAGGAATGTTGAGATTTGGTGGAATCTATGGAAACTGGAAAGACGTAGCATAGGGTGCTTGCTTGGAAAATGCTGGATGCCACTGCCACTATATGCTCCACATCCATCCTTCTCCTATTGCACTTTCTGTGACTTTGGTAACAATTGAGCAGAAAACAAACAAATAAAAAAATAAAACAAGTAATAAACTGCTTTTCATTTATCATAACACCCTACAATTCAGCAGGTTTCTTGCCTTGGGACATCTCTATGAAATATGCCATTTTCATACAAATTACGCCCACACACACACCAAATGGTAAGGGGTAATGGCAAGTGAATCATTTACTACAACCCCAAATATGAACATTCCGCTTCCACAGAAAACACTGCACCTATCCTTCTGATGTTTTGTGGGTTCCTTAACTCGTGTGGCGCAGAGCGGTAAAGCAGCAGTATCTGCAGCTGAAACTCTCCCCACGGCCTGAGTTCGATCCCAGCGGAAGCTGGTTTCAGGCAACCGGCTCGGGTCGACTCAGCCTTCCATCCTCCCGAAGTCGGTAAAATGAGTACCCAGTTAGCTGGGGGAAAGGTAATAACGGCCGGGGAAGGCAACGGCAAACCACCCCGCTATAAGGCCTGCCAAGAGAATGTCAGCGAAAGCTTGCGTCCCTCCAAGAGTCAGCAATGACTCAGTGCTTGCACGAGAGGTTCCTTTCCTTTCTAACTAGGGCTACCTCTGTGCTATATTTTATTTTCATAACAACTGCCAACAAAAAACATAGAGGGGAAAGCTCATTCCTTTTTTTTTTTTTTTTTTTGCAAACTCCCAAACTATAAAGGTTGTCCTTGCACAAAGATCCCTGCACCTAAGCATTCGAAACACAGAAGGTTTGATTATCTCGGAACGGGCAACAATCCCTTCATTTTCTTCTAATCTAATTCTGCCAAGAAATTAAAAAGTTATCAACAGTTCCCTTCATTAAAAGATATCAGGCTATAAATTTGTGCAGCATTAAAAGCCCTGCATCTATTTATCTCATATTTAGTAGGCATAATACCCTCATAAGCAGCTACTAGGTCTGCAAATTGCATCCAATTCTGACGAACAGAGCAAAAGTTAAAGCCTTTCACTACTTTCCAATGACAATCAATGAGAGACATGAAGATTTTGATTTCCAAACTTAGATTTGGATCCGGATCAGAGTCCAAGCAGGCAGTCTCCAAATCCCTCCAAGCCGAAGCAGGCTGTTTTCTGAATTGGGGTCTGAACTGAATCGTGTGGTCGGTTCATGCCCCTGCGTTTAATTCTGCAACTTTGTGGGGCAAAACATGTGCCACCAGCTTGGTCAGCATTCCTAAGTTGGCAGAGTCATCAGTCACTGAAAGAAATCTCAAGGCATATGTTACTGGAATAATGTAAAGGGCTCCTTCAAGATTTAAAAATGAAAATCTATGCTACAGTTAAGAGTTCAGTTATAAATGTGAAGAGCACATGGAGCTTGGTTAGGACATAAGTCTTTGGCACTTGAGAAATAGATGATCACCCTGGAGCGCACCTGACCTAGGGTTAAGAGTGGTTAACTCTTATAATAAATGATCCACAATTAAGGGCATCTAGGGAGTGGGAGCCAGGATTCATGCATGGGAAGGATGAAGTATGATAATGTGGCCTGTTCCAATCTTGGTTAAGGGATGATGAGATATTGGCACCTGTTCTGTGTGCACAAGCAATGCCAAATACAGAAACTATAGATCATGGCAAAGGTAGTGGGTGAGAAATTATGAATATTAAAATATAACCTAAGTTATACTAGGGACCTGTGCCTCTCTTCCTACATATTCTTCACAATTAAGAGCTAAAAAAATTACTTCCAAAAGCAGGAGTCCCCAATCCTTTTGGGTCAATGGCTGGGCACTCTCACAAAATACATGCCATGAGGGTATGGCTTGCCCTTTAATAAAATGGCTACCATGGTGGGCACAAAATCCTCATTACTCAGAACGCAAACAGGTGTGATGAAAAGAAAAGTCATTTGCCCAAGAATCTAAGTAAAAGGCAGAGGTGGGTTCTAAGCTCCAAAATACAAAACAACTCTCATGAACACAAACAAAGATGGCACCAGAAAGCAGCACTTCACTTTGCAGCATGTCATCCTCCCAGTTAAACATTTTTAATTGTAAAAAAAACCCTAAGAAGTGGGGGGAGGGAATCAGGGGGCCTGGTGGACACCAAGATAGAACCCCACAGGCATCATATTGGGTACCCCAGCCCTGAAGGATATTAACATTAATATTCCAAACCTCTCACAAAAGTTCAAACCTCTCACTCTGAAGGGTGACAGCTTAATACAGCAATGGATAGCTCTATACAATTCAGTTAAGACAGAAAACAGAATTATCAAACAGATCAAAAAGGTATCATGGTGTGAAAAAAATTAAAAAGCATTAATTTTCACATTGATATTAAAAAGTTGAAACTCTCACAAACACACACTGTCCTAAACCCTTTATACAACTGAATTCCACAATATATCTCTATTTAACTCCAACAGCATTTTTCTTTATGTGCAACATCTGCCGGCACGACTTATTTTCCAGATTAATCAAACACTAATAAACCATACACCACCGCCACCTGCAGGCTATACAACAAACCTTTAAACCCCAATTTAAATTCTTATGTGGTTTGTAAACAATTTCAGCCTATAAGCCAGCTGGAACAGAAACAGACATGTTAATGTTTCCTCTGCAAGGTTTTAAGAATACTGAAGCAACATCCAGAGAAGATGTCATGTTTGAAAAGCTTTTATGCAGGAAAATGCCACGTACAGCAAGTTACATAGACACAGTTCGGGGAAATCCATTAACCCATATATTTATGGGGATTACATCATTGGCAAGATGTTGGCATTCTTCTACAGCCTAGCTTAAGGCTTCATGGGTCCTACACATGCATAAGATGCAATCCAACATTCAACCTGCTGTAAATATGCAAACAGATAGGGGAAATGGGATTGCTGATGATAACAAATATATTTACTTTTGCACAAGCTCTCTTTCCCCATACCACCAGCCCTTACAAATAATCAGATGCAGAACGTGGTGTGACTGTGATAGGATTCATTCAATTCTCCAAGTTCAGGACACACTCTCACTACTTCAGTTTGTCACACAAAACATTTCTCATTAAAAAAAAAACACCTTTAATCAATAAATGAACTTTTTTAAAAAAAAGCTACGGGAGGTTAATTTTCAATTGGTTGGACACAGTTAAAGGTATACTTTATTTGATTTTATTTACAACATTTATATACCACTCCACATCTAAGCACATTCCAGAGTGGTGAACAATCTCTATCTATAAAGCTGAAAGTATGTGTGCGGGTTTGTATGTCCAGAAATGTTTACCCACTTCCAGATGAGTTAGAAATTTGAAAATTCGCAAGCTGATAGGTCTAGCTCTACAATGTACCAGAAAAATCTAAAAACACTCTTTTTTCAGTTTTAAGTATTTTTAAAGAATTTAATAATAATAAAAAAAAATAGGCTCACGCCTAGAATTTCCAGGATGCTTTGGGAAGAAGGCCATACTTACCGGCCTTTGGCTGCCACTGTGAGGAAACATTTTGTATAATAATATAATAATCTATTTGACAAGGACTGAGTTATCAACCTTTGAAGCTACACAGAGGCGCTTCCCTACTCTCCTTGCCTAAATAAAAATCTACCAATTAAAGATGAATAAGTTGCAGATATATTTGTTATTTATCAAATACATGTTATTCAGGGACCTGGGTAACACCAGGTATATCAGCTAGTAAAGATAAAAATGACAAACTTTTGTTAGTTTTAAAACAGAATACCAATAAAAAAACATAGCTGGTCAATCAAGAAAGAGGTCTTGAACTAAAGAGGTCTTCAGCAGGAGACAAGATCAACACGATGCTGGTGCCTGCCCGACTTCCAAGAGCAGGGAGTTCCACAGAAAGGGAGCCACTACACTGAAGGCTCTTCTTTGGGTGGACTCCAGTCAGGCTGCAGATCCATATGGAACCACCAGGAGCCTTCTGATGACCTCAGTGACCAGATGATTTGATAAGGGAGAAGGGACTCTCTCAAGTATCCTGGTCCCAAGTCGTTTAGGGCTTTATGCTCTTGTAACAAAACCTTAAACCTAGCCCGGTAGCTAATAGGTAGCCAGTGCAGTGCCCTCAGCAAAGGAGTTGCATGCTGAAAAGAGGCAGCTCCTGACAACAGCTGAGCTGCTGCTGCATTCTGCACTAGCTCCAGCTTCTGAATCAGCCTTAAGGCAGCCACACATAGACCAAACTGAAGTAACCCAGTCTTGAGGTTACTACCACTGTGGCAAGCTATCAAAGCTGGTAAAAGGCACTCCAATAACTTGGGATTCCAGCAACAATGATGGATCTTTGGAGTGCTTCAAGACTACAAACCTTGTATTTCAAAGGGAATGCAACGCCAACCAGAATAGGCAATGAGCCTATCTCCCAGACTCAGGAACCGCTCATCCAGGGCTTCTGTCTTGCCAGGATTCAGCTTAAGTTTATTGGCCCTCATCCAGCACAACACTAAGTCTAGACACTGATCCAGGACTTGCATAACCTCACCAGATTCAGATGTCACAGGGAGTTAGAGCTATGCGATGTTGATGGCACTTGGCTCCAAATCTCCTAATGACTACTGCAGCGGCTTCATATAGATATAGAACAACATTGTAGGCAAGATGGTGTCCTAGGAAATCCCATAGTGATTTCCAGGGAGCTGCCCAGAGAGCTCCGGCTATTGGGCGGTATAGAAATGTAATAAATAAATAAATAAATAAATAAATAAATAGCTCAATTGGCAAGGAGTAGAGGTATCGTCACCTAATGTTACTCTCTGAAATTGACACCACAGGTAGGATCAGAACCACTATAACACAGTGCCTCTAATGCCCAGCCCATGGAGTTGATCCAGGAGGATACCATGGTCAATGGCATCAAAATCCAATGAGAGATCAAACAGAATCAACAGGGTCATACTCCCTTTGTCTCTCTCCCGATAAAGGTCATCTATCAGGGAGAGTAAGGCTGAACCAGGCATTTTGATTCCAGCATTTTAGGGCACACACACAAAACATTAAAATGGCTTGCCATCTTAACAGTATGGTAAATTATGTTTATTTACTGTAAGTTCTTGAAAGGGCATCTAATTTAATAATTAGAAGGTAGATGAAAATCAACTAAAGAAATCTTACGTGTATAGAAAAAGGCTGACTTTATTTTTTTTAAAAAATCTAATTCTTCATTTTATTTTCAGGAAAATTCCCCAATTACAAAAACATTGCAAACAAAAAATGTTTTTAATTTAACCTAATTTTGGAGGTTGATGAATGATGTTTATAACACTTGCCCAAGAGCACCTTCCATCCAGCCTTCCAGATATGCTGTGCAAAATAAGTGACAGATATTGCAAAACAAAACTGAAATGTAGTAAGAATTTAATTTGGCTGCGATTAATGGTTCCATTGGGAGGAAGGGGGGAATCACTTCCAAATATCATGATGGCTCTGTTATGGTTAAGAGGAACTGATTAGAGATTTAACATAAGATTAACATCCATTGTATCAAGGGGTATTTATGAGCACAACATTATCCCTCTTCAGGCGTTTACTCAGGGTTAGTCTAAGTGTGTGACTGGAGCCATGCCATATAGTCATACATTCCTATGTGGCACACATTGACTACCCTCACCCCACTGGGATCCATGTGTCTCAAGGGTCAGAGCCTTTGCATGTACAGCTGTGAACATGAAGGCTTCCACACATTCTTGAACCCCAGTTGAACATGGAAGTCTCCACATATATGCATGGACACTGAGGGTGGGGGCTGCGTGGCACACACAACTTCAGGTGCAGGGCTAGTTGGTGAAGCCCCACTGCCACTACACAGTGGGACAAGTCACCAAGTTGCTCATTAACTGCAAACATTTGACACAGCACATGAGAGAAGATGTTATGCCATCAATGCTGAGAGGCAGCAAGGAATCACGGATGTGTACATGCCTTTGTGGCATGTAATGCAAAACAGGACGACTGAAACAGACTGGCTCTGTTTCCTGGTCTGACTCCTTCCATTCTCAGTTCACCCAGTCTTGCTGCTAATCCAATGCCAATCCATTTTTATCCTTGCCCCCAGTTTATTTTGTAATCACAGTACAAATTCTGTTACATGCCAGCAGGCATGCAAGAGATGATTACAGAAGAATGCCAGACGGAGTTCTCTCTATTCTGTTTTCAACTGAGTGGCAGATTCCACTCCTGCAGTAAAAATTCCTTATGACGACCCCTTCTGGCATTCTTCAATGTCCCTACAAATATGACTACTGTTATCATACTGTTCTTGAATAACTCAGTTGAATAAGTTTAACCCAATGTTCAAGCTTCCTTTCTAAAGAATGTTTCAGAAATAAGGGAATTTTTATTTGATATTGCATTGGAAGACAAATACAATTAGCTTAAATGCGGGTATCACTACTGTTAATTAAAAAGATAGTCTCTTATTCTGCCCGCAATTAAAATTACTTAGATTTCCTGCGGTTTTTGTTAAAACAAAAATGGAGGGAAATGAGCCAACAGCCCTTATCGGCAATTAGATTTGTTGGTCATGCCCCTCAGCCAAGATTTTTCAATATGGTGGAAAGGGTCCCCAATAATGACTTCATGCCCATTCAGTCTCCACATCATCACCCATCCAAAACACCTTTGTTCTAAACGTCTGTGGATGTAGTGTAGCCCATTCTCAACAAGGACAGAGTGGTGCAAGGTAATGCCCCATTTTTAAAAAACTGTGGAACTAAAGCTGAGAAACATGGGGGGTGGACTGCGGCCACAGCATCTTAGCAACCAACAAGGAAGTGAAGTCCTTTGACTTCCCTTTACTATGTAGGCAAAAGCTCCTATTCTGTTTCTGTTTCTTTTTCTATCCATTACCGTCCCCAAGGCCCATCTGTTTCCCTATCACCTGAACTTCCCTGGCCATATAGCTTTCCAATCCGTTACTCCAATCCTTATTTGGTAAACACTAATATTTTCCTATCTCCTAAATTAATCCTATTGGAATTAGTATACTGACCCATGTGCTAGGAGGTGGTACACTAATCAAACCAATGCTCCCCTCTGTAATGAATGAAAACAAATTTTTGTAAAAGTTCATGTTTGAGCTAGTTTCCTCATTTTAGAAGTAGCTGTCACCCATTTTAGTAAGAGCATAGTGCAGGAAACCTATGGTTAAAGCCCCCCTTAGATCTGGTGTTGGTTCTTACCCAAGTATACATACAGACTGAAAGAGACCACACATTGAAATAAATGCTACCTCCAGTATCTGATGCAGTAAGCCTGTGTGCACCAGTTCCTGGGGAACATGGATGGGAAGGTGCTGTTGCACCATATGAACAGGTTGCTTACCTGTAACCATGGTTCTTCGAGTGGTCATCTGTGCAGTCACACTATGGGCTCTGCGCTTGCGCCGAGCCTGTACCTCGGAAAGGTTTGTAGCTGAGAAAAAACGTTATTTAGGCGGGAACCCCTCCCCCACCATCCATTGCGCATGTCCCGCGCGTTCCCGCCTTACCCTCAGTTCCTTTGCGACATGTTATGAACCGAGAGAAAGGCAGGCCTCTTCTGCATCAGAGACACCGAAGAGGGGATGGTGGGTGGGTTGTGTGACTGCACAGATGACCACTCGAAGAACCATGGTTACAGGTAAGCAACCTGTTCTTCTTCTTCGTGGTCTCTGTGCATCACACTATGGGCGAGTACCAAGCTATGACTTACCGGTGGAGGGTCGGTGTCATTGTAGAACTGCTGAGAGGACTGCTCTGCCGAAAGAAGAGTCATTGCGAGACCTGGTATCAACGTTGTAGTGTCTGGCAAAAGTCAGTGGTCGTGACCACGTAGCAGCCTTGCAGATGTCGATTAGAGGGATTCCCTTGGCGAATGCTGTGGATGTGGCTAGGCTTCGAGTGGAATGAGCTTTGACCCCATGTGGGAGCTCGAGCTTAGATAATTGGTATGCAAGTTTGATGGTATGTGTTATCCAAGCTGAGAAGCGTTGTATGGAGACATTTTGACCTTTCTCTTTTCCACCATAACAAATAAAGAGTCTCTGTGATTTTCTAAATTGTTGTGTCCTTTCTTTGTAAAATGCTAGGGCGCGACGTACGTCTAGACAGTGAAGTCTCCTTTCTAAATCCGAAGATGGAGAAGGAAAAAAGGTGGGTAACACTATAGGCTGATTAATGTGGAAATCAGTAACCACCTTGGGAAGGAAGGTTAGATCTGGTCGGAGAACCACTTTATCTTTGTGAAAGATAGTGAAGGGAGGGTCGATGCGCAAAGCACAGAGTTCGCTAGCCCTTCTTCCAGATGATATTGCTGTTAGAAAGGCTGTTTTCCATGTTAAGAGATGTAAAGGAGCTGTTGCAAGAGGTTCGAAAGGTTTTGCAGTGAGTATGTTGAGGACTACAGAGAGGCTCCAACTTGGAGTTATTGGTTTGATGGGCGGAATGAGGTTCTTTAGCCCCTTCATGAACCGTTTTATTATGGGTGTAGAGAAAAGAGTCCTGTTGTTAATTTCTCCTCTGAATGTGGAGAGAGCCGCTAGGTATACTCTGATAGAAGTATATTTTAGACCTTTGTCATATAGGTGATGTAAGAAGCCTAGGATGTGTTGAATAGAGCAGGTGTTTGGTTGAAAAGAGTTGCGTTGTGCGAATTGGGTAAAGTAGTCCCATTTTCTTTGGTATGACTTTGTGGTTGATGGCTTTATGGCTGCAGATAGGATGGTCCTTATTTGTGGTGAAAAATTTGTTGAGGATATAGTAGTCTCTAAGGGTGGATTCTCCATGCTGTTAGATGGAGGGTCTGTATATCCGGGTGATGGATGAGGCCTCTGTTGCATGACAGCAGGTCTGTTGTTGGTGGTAGAGGGTAGAATATTCCCCTCGCTGCTTTGAGGAGAGGAGAGAACCAGGCTTGTCTGGGCCAACGAGGGGCGATGAGGATGCAGTCTGTGTTGTCTAGGATGATCTTGGTGACTACTTTGTGGAGTAGTGGAAATGGCGGAAATATATAGAAGAGGGTGCCTTGCCAGGTGTGGAGAAAGGCGTCTCCCATAGAATTGGTACCTATTCCTGCTCTGGAGCAGTATGCAGGGCATACGCTGTTTTCCTCTGAGGCAAAGAGGTCGATGGAAGGTTGGCCCCAGGTGCGAAAGAGGGTGTTTAATACAGGTTGTGCGAGATTCCATTCGTGTTGGAGATGGAACTGACGGCTTAATGTGTCTGCCAGGTCGTTGTTTGATCCTGCGATATGAAGAGCGGTAAGGCGAATACCTCGAGGGATCGTCCATTCGAGGAGGCGGAGAGTGAGGTTGACGAGGTTGGGAGAGCGAGTGCCTCCTTCCTTGTTGATATGCCAGAGAACTGTAGTGTTGTCTGTAACAATCTGAACATGTTGGTGAGATAGATGGTTCTCGAAGGCCAGTAAGGCCTTTTTGACGGCTTGAAGTTCGAGGAAATTGATGTGTTGTTTTGAGTCTTGTGAGGACCAGCGGCCTTGGATTTGAAGATTGCCGCAGTGGGCTCCCCAACCTATGGTGGAGGCATCGGTTGTGAGGACTCTCGAAGGCGGTGGCTGCTGGAAAGGAATGTCCTTTAGGAGGTGGTTTATGATGGTCCACCAGCGTAGGGAGCGAACGATGTCGTGAGGGACAGTGAGAAATACACGTCTTGCATCGCAGTCTTTGTTGTAGTGAAGAATGAACCATAGTTGTAGTGGTCTCATATGGAATCTGGCCCATTCGACTACGGCTACAGTGGAAGCCATGTGGCCTAAAAGTTGTTGAATGGCATGGGCAGAGGAGCGTGGAGCGGACATCACGTGAAGTGCTTTGTGCGTGAGGAGGCGCGCTCGGTCTCGAGGGAGATATGCTCTGGCCGTAGGTGCGTGGAGATAGGCTCCTATGAACTGTACCGATTGGGTTGGTTGTAGAACCGACTTTTCTTGGTTGATACAGAGACCCAGGTTGTTGAGGAGGGTGAGAGTGTATGATATGCTGTTGTGGAGGTCGGTTTTGGAGTCCGATACGATCAACCAATCGTCGAGGTAAGGGTATACCTCGATGCCTTGTAGACGGAGGTGTGCACATACTACGGCCATGCATTTGGTAAAAACTCTCGGGGCTGTCGATAGGCCGAACGGGAGCACCCGAAATTGGTAGACGTTGTCTCCTATGCTGAAACGTAGAAAGTGGCGGAAGGATTTGTTGATGGCAATATGAAAGTATGCATCTTTGAGGTCTATTACTGCAAACCAAGCGGTTTTTCTTAGAAGTGGGAGGATGGATTGCAGGGTGATCATTTTGAATTTCTTGGACGAATGAATTTGTTGATGCCTCTTAAATCCAAAATGGGTCGAAGACCCCCATCCCTTTTGGGTACTGTGAAGTACCGAGAGAAGAATCCGTTTGCGCGAAGGTGGTGAGGGACTTTTTCGATTGCACCTTTGTGTAGTAGAGTGCGGGTCTCTTCTAACAGTGGTTGTGATGGAGTGGTGCGTTTTACGATGCCGATTGGTGGGATGGAGTCGAATTCTATGCGGTATCCTGTAAGGATGATGTTTAAGACCCATGAATCTGAAGTAATGTTTTCCCATGTGTGGAAGTAAGAGGCAAGGCGATCTTGGAAGTTGTGAGATTGGGGAGGCATGGCGTCAAAGGCGACGTTTGGTGAAGGTATCCGTTTTCTTTTGGGTACGGAATTTGGATGATGAGTTGGCTGGTTTCTTTTGAAACTGTTGAGAAGGTTGAGACCTTGGTAGTCTGTCAAAGGTAGGTCTTTGGGTGTATTGTTGTTGAGGTCGAAGCCAGCGTCTTGGTCTTTGAGGCTGGTGTTGCTGTTGAGAAGGGGTTAAGCCCATTCTTTTTGCGGTGTTACGTGCTTTTTGAACAGTATCGAGTTGTTCATCGGTTTTGGAGTTGAAGAGTCCCTCGGCATCGAAGGGGAGATCTTCGATGCGGGAGCGAGTCTCTGGAGTAAGAGTGGCTGAACGAAGCCATGCGTGGCGGCGTAAAGCAATAGAGCCAGTCATTAGTTTAGAGTAACAGTCTGCCTGGTGTCGAGTGGAGTTGGTCTGGAGTTTAGATAATCGGGACGCTTGGGCATGGAATGCGCGGGCGAGTTCTCGTTGGTCTTCAGGTAAGTAATCGCAAAGCGATCCGATTTTATCCCACAAGAATAGTTGATAGCGGGACATCAATGCTTGGTAGTTGGTAACTCTGAGACCAAGAGCTGCTGCTGAGTAAGCGCGACGTCCCATGAAGTCTAAGCGTCGTCCCTCCTTGTCTACTGGGGCAGTATGTGTCTTTTGGGATCTAGAGTGGGAGGATTCCACAATGATAGAGTTTGGTTTTGGATGGGAGAATAAAAATTCCACATCTTTGGTTTGGACTTTATACATAGACTCTAACTTACGTGATGTAGGAGTCATTGTTGAAGGCGAGGTCCAGGTTTGCTTTATTGTTTGAAGTAAGATGGGTGAGAAAGGAATCTCCACTGGGGTTGCTGATTCCGGGTATATTGCATCGAAAAATGGGTCCTGAATTTGTTCTTGCTGCTGTTGAGCGTCGACTCCTAATGCTGTAGCCATGTGGAGGATTTGTTCAGCGAAAGACCCCATTTCTTCTGATGGAGATGGGTGGTCTTTGGTTCCCACTGCGTCGTCTGGTGATGGCATCGACGGGGGGGAAGTGGATGCTGAGGAGGCATCGGAGTCATAGTCCTCAATAGGAGGTTGAAGTATGGGTCTTGGTGTTGTAGTCGCCGGAAGCAGAGGAAGCCGTTGGGAGGAAACCAATAGCGAGGTTGAGCGTGGCGGAACAGGGGGAAGTTGTGCCTCCTGTTCTACTTCTTGAACGTAGCGTTGTTGATGGTGTGTATCCGGGTATGGATCACGGTATCTTTCTCTCCTATAGTGGGGAGAGTAGTCCCGGTGTGTGTAGTAGTAATCGGAGTATCTATCCCAATCGTGAGGGGATCTGGATCGGCTGCGGTGCGATGCACGGTAGTACCGGTTGTAATGCTCCCTGTAATGTGGCGGGGAGTGTTGGTGAGATGTCGATCTAGGAGAGTATCGATCATGATAGTACCAGTCATGGTTCCGCTGTACGGGTACGAGGTCATCTGAGCGAGGTGGTTCTCTGTTAGAGGGATGTCGAGTTGGTGAACGTTGGTGCCCATGGTGTCGAGAAGGCGGTATTGCCTCTGCTCGAGTGTCCTGTTGAGAGACAGGAGATGGCGGAGAGGGTTCTGCCGGGGACAGAGGTTCCCTTATCTCGCCTTCAGACGTGGTAGAGAGAAGTTCAATGGTCGGGCGTTTGGCCAGGTTTGAACTCTCTGCCGTTGGTGGTAATTGAGACACGGCTACCAGTCTGCGTGATTGTGATGATTTCTTTTGTTTCTTTGGGTGAGGCTCTGGCGGGGATTTGGCTTTCTTTGCTTTCTTGGAGAGTTTCTTTGCTGTCGATACCGTAAGAGTTCGCGAAGTCGAAGGTGGCGGTGGAATTGTTGTCGGTATCGATGTGACGGTCGATGTCGAAGCTTTCGGTATCGAGGTCGTAGGGGACGCCATGTTTACGGGTTGGAGAGTTTGTTTCCAAAGTTGTGCTTTTAAGCGGTCTGAGCGGTGGCGTCTAGTTTGCTTAGAAAAAGCCTGGCAGTGGTGGCAAGTTTCTACTATGTGCGTTTCTCCAAGACAAAGGAGACAAAGAGAGTGCCCGTCTGCTGCTGGTAGCTTACTGCTACAACGGACGCATTTTCGAAAAGGGGCCTTAAGGGCCATACAAAGTAGAAGTTAGTAGTAGGATAGAAAAGAGAATAACTTTTTTTTTTTTTTTTTTTTTTTTTTTTAGGAGGAAAAAAGGGTGCGAGGAGATTGGAGAAGAATTAAGTAAGAAAGAAAAGAGAATGGAAGAAAAAAACTCAGCTACTGCAAGAAGAAGCGAGGAGGAACCTTTCGACGAGGCGCTAGGTAAGGCGGTCGCAAAGGAACTGAGGGTAAGGCGGGAACGCGCGGGACATGCGCAATGGATGGTGGGGGAGGGGTTCCCGCCTAAATAACGTTTTTTCTCAGCTACAAACCTTTCCGAGGTACAGGCTCGGCGCAAGCGCAGAGCCCATAGTGTGATGCACAGAGACCACGAAGAAGAACCTGTTTTGTTAGTCCCTGGTCGACAGCTGGTTGGCCACTGTGTGAACAGAGTGCTGGACTAGATGGACCCTCGGTCTGATCCAGCATGGCACTTCCTTTGTTCTTAAATACTAGATCTTCCAAGTCCAGCAGTTCACTACCATTCACAGTGAAGTGTGCCTGGATGGAAGTGCACAAACATGAAGTCTGCTCCCAGTTACTTGCTCACGCATTACTTGGCTCTCAGGGGTCAAGTAATGCATGAGCAAGTGCTGCAAAGCACACACAGCTACCAAGAAAGGCACACATTTCCCTTTGACCCCTGCCTAACTGTGTCTTCTTTGCACTACAAAACTGAGTGTCAACCCAGTCCCACTGAACCCTCAGTTCGTGCAGCTGAACAGCAAGCTCTCTCTGGTTTGCTGTCTGCTACAGACTATAAACCTAACAACATGGACAACTTTTACAAAGGAACCTTTAAGTGTGGAATTTGGCATAACTTCTAGCTCTATGTTTCTTTGTCTCCACATCAGTGTTATGGCAATACTGCACCAGTTAAAAAGCAGGAATTTGCATACCTAGGACTTACTGATGGAAAGTAAAAAGGCAATTTCAACTCACCGATCCACCGCTTCTACATCAAAACAAAATCTCTTCTCTATGGAATCAGTTTTCCGACGTGTGCAGGATTTGAGGGTAATGGCTTCATCTTCTCCCTGGCAGAAGATAAAGATCAAAAATTAGGCCAATTTTTTTTAAAAAAAACACATCCCACCACATACTGGTAATAGACTTTTTCTGAATGCCATCTTGCAAGTAGCATTTGACCCAATGATGATCTCTGATTAAAACCAGCAGGTGAAGAAAAGTCAAGATTTCAGTACAATCAATAAACTTCCCTCCACAGAATTAGAAATTGTGTGGAAATCATTGTGGAAATCCAACAACTTGGGGACGGATAAGAATATAAGACAGCTCTGCTGAATCAGAAGAAAGGTCCATCTATCCCAGCTTTCCCCAACCTGGTGCTCTCCAGATGTGTGGGACCCAAATCCCATAATTCCTAGCCAGCATGGCCACCGGCCAATGAGATCCCTGCAGGAAGCCCATAAGCAAGGCCTGAAAGGAAGGCAATAGCCTTAAGAACGTAAGAGCCATGCTGGATCAGACCAAGGGTCCATCAAGTCCAGCACTCTGTTCACACAGTGATCAAGGGACCCACAAGCAGGACACAGGTGCATCAGCACCCTCCCTCCCATGGTCCGCAACAACTGGCATACATAGGCTTACTGGTATTTGGCGGCATACTCTCTGCTACCTTGTAGGGCCAGTATCTCAGGATTCACCTAGCCATCATCAACCTTTCTAGACCCCCTTTTAAAGCCACTTAAGGTGGTGCCCAACATCTTAGTGTGATGAAGTAGGTTTTTGCTCAGGCTTCTTCATTTTTAAGGGTGTCACAGGCTTTTAGAAAAGGTTTTCTGCAGTATGAACCATTACCTACAGCTGCAATCCACAACCATTTAAAGGCACTATAAGTCACATTGATTCAAGTTCATCAGGCAATATTCTCCTTCCCCCAGCGTTCTTCCCAGGAAGCGATAGCGGGCCTTGAGGCTTCCAGAGCTCACCTCAAAGGGTAAAGGAAGTTCCTCATTCAAAGAAATGATCTCCCCTGTTCAGTCCACACCTATGCTTTACAATGTTGGCAGAGGGAGAGTTCATCTGAGATGTTTCCTGCGGGCTCCATTCTTTTTACACTAGGCTCTACTCTTTGATCCTCCTCAGGTACCAGAATTTTGGTGCTGAAAACCCTAGTACCAGTCTTAACAGTTATCAATTTCTTTCAAATGATTGAAAGTTATCTACAACGCTGAGTTATTTTGCTTATAATTCAACTCTCTTTTTTAAGGACACTAGACTTGCCCACTAGCTTATCAGATTGCTTCCCTCTTCAGTTACTGGCTTTGGTTTCAAACCAGGGATTCTTGGAAAGAACTCGCAGGTGGGGAGCTACAAAAGGCCCCTGCATAGCTCCACTGATGGGGAAGTACCAGTGAGTGAAACAAAACAAAACAAAACAAAACAAAAACATTCCTTGACCATGAATCATGTTGCAAGCAAGAGGAAAAGAGCAGGCTTATTCCAGTAAAGGAATGGTACTTTTGAGAAGTACAGGTTAGTGCATGTCAAGTATTATTGATTTAGCTTCAGGAATAACTTGACCCAATAAGAGTAATAGGAAGTTTTTTCAAACACAATGCCTGCATCTTCTTAAGGATCTAGGAATGTTGCCAATTCAAGTGGAAATACTTAAAATGCTGCAGGGGAAGGTAAAGTGAACATAATGGCTGTGTTCGGATGACACAACAGTCAATGGTGGGTTAATACTCAACTTCACGGTTGATTATTGAGAGGGTACTTACTCCCCACACAATATGATTGTAATCAACTGTGGTGTGGATTAAGGCCAGCATTGAGTTGGCTATTTGTCAACAATGTGTTTGATTGACACATCCCCCACCCTCTCTCGCCCCTCAGTCCTCCTGCTGGTATCCCATCAGCCATTGCGAATTCTGCTGGCTGGACTTGAGCAGCAGCTGCCACTTTGGTCGCTCTTGCCAGGGGACTCTGTAGTTGCCAAAAATAACCAAATGTATTAGAGGAAATAGTGCCGGTGCCCAGCAATCCTTGACTTGTTATTGACCAATAGGGATGACTTAGTGGATAAAGTGGCAGTTACGGGAACTCTGGGGGAAAGTGACCACGTCATACTTGAATTCTTGATTATGAAGGAGACAAAAGTCGAGCGTAGCCATACACGTACTCTGGATTTTAGGAAAGCTGATTTTAATAAACTCAGAACTATAATAAGTAAGGTCCCGTGGCAAGGGAGCCTAATGAGAAAAGGAGTGCAGGATGGGTGGGAGTATCTAAAAAATGAAATTTTAAAGGCACAGTTACAAACAATTCCAACAAGGAGAAAAGATAGAAGACAACAGAGGAAACCAATGTGGCTCCACAAAAAGCTTATTGATGAACTGAAAACAAAAAGGGATACATATAGGAAGTGGAAGGAAGGCCAGGCTACAAAAGAAGAGTACAGACAAGTGGCGCAGAAGTGCCGAAATGGCGTCAGGAAGGCTAAAGCTGTGAATGAGCTGAGATTAGCGAGGGATGCTAAAAGCAATAAAAAGGCTTTCTTCAGATACGTGAGTAGTAAAAGACAGAGGAAAGAAATGGTGGTTCAACTGCTTAATGAGGATGGCAAATTGATAACAGATGACAAAGAAAAGGCTGAAGTGCTCAATTCCTACTTTGCCTCGGTCTTCTCCCAAAAGCGGGTCTATGACCCCCCTGGAAAAAGTGAAGCAGAAGTTGAGGGGGCAGGATTGCAGTTTGAGATTGATAAAGAAATGGTCAAAGAACACCTAATTTCCTTGAATGAGTTCAAATCTCCAGGGCCCGATGAACTGCATCCAAGAGTAATGAAGGAGCTAGCGGAAGAACTCTCAGAACCTTTGTCTATTATCTTTGCAAAATCATGGAAGACGGGCGAGGTGCCGGATGACTGGAGGAGGGCTAACGTTGTCCCTATCTTCAAAAAGGGCAAAAAGGAGGAACCTGGGAACTACAGACCAGTCAGTCTGACATCCATCCCTGGGAAAATTCTGGAGCAGATTATAAAGAACTCAATCTGGAAACACCTTGAAATCAATGCAGTGATTACTAGAAGCCAACATGGATTTGTCAGGAACAAATCCTGTCAGACTAATTTGATCTCATTTTTTGATAGGATAACCTCCCTTGTGGACTGTGGGAATGCTGTGGACGTCATATATCTTGACTTCAGCAAAGCTTTTGACAAAGTACCACATGACATTCTGATTAACAAACTAGCTAAAAGTGGGCTAGATGGAACAACTATTAGGTGGATCCACAGTTGGCTACAGAATCGGACTCAAAGAGTACTTATCAATGGAACCTTCTCAAACTGGGGAGAGGCAACGAGTGGGGTGCCGCAGGGCTCAGTCCTGGGCCCAGTGCTCTTCAACATTTTTATTAATGATTTGGACGAGGAGGTGCAGGGAACGCTGATCAAATTTGCAGATGACACCAAATTGGGTGGGATAGCTAATACCCTGGAAGACAGAAACAAACTTCAAAGTGATCTTGATAGGCTGGAGTGCTGGGCTGAAAACAACAGAATGAAATTTAATAGGGATAAATGCCAAGTTCTACATTTAGGGAATAGAAACCAAAGGCACAGTTACAAGATGGGGGACACTTGGCTCAGCAATACTACAAACGAGAAAGATCTTGGAATTGTTGTAGATCACAAGCTGAATATGAGCCAACAGTGCGATATGGCTGCAAGAAAGGCAAATGCTATTTTGGGCTGCATTAATAGAAGTATAGCTTCCAAATCACGTGAGGTACTGGTTCCTCTCTATTCGGCCCTGGTTAGGCCTCATCTAGAGTATTGCGTCCAGTTCTGGGCTCCACAATTCAAGAAGGACGCAGACAAGCTGGAGCGTGTTCAGAAGAGGGCAACCAGGATGATCAGAGGTCTAGAAACAAAGCCCTATGAAGAGAGACTGAAAGAACTGGGCATGTTTAGCCTGGAGAAGAGAAGATTGAGGGGAGACATGATAGCACTCTTCAAATACTTAAAAGGTTGTCACACAGAGGAGGGCCAGGATCTCTTCTCGATCCTCCCAGAGTGCAGGACACGGAATAACGGGCTCAAGTTAAAGGAAGCCAGATTCCGGCTGGACATCAGGAAAAACTTCCTGACTGTTAGAGCAGTGCGACAATGGAATCAGCTACCTAGGGAGGTTGTGGGCTCTCCCACACTAGAGGCCTTCAAGAGGCAGCTGGACAAGCATCTGTCAGGGATGCTTTAGGGTGGATTCCTGCATTGAGCAGGGGGTTGGACTCGATGGCCTTGTAGGCCCCTTCCAACTCTGCTATTCTATGATTCTATGATTCTATGATATGACACGATAACCAACGGTTGTTCAAATAATCAACACTGTTCATTTGTGTTGATTATTTCAGTTGAATAACCAACTGTAGTTTGAAAAAGTCCTGACAGATGACTCAATAACCAACGGTTGACTATTAAATGCAATGTTGACTATTTAACGCACCGCTGGTTATTGTGTTGTCTGAACCCAGTGAAATACTCATCTCAAGCCCCTTAACAAATGAGACCCATAAGCAGAAGCTGCCTAGAGACATCTCCCTATGTTGCATGAAAGTTATTGCAAAGAATCTTGTAAGCAAGTGCAAGAAAGGCATTACTTTGTTGAAATCTTTATTTTAAAAGCTTCTAGCCGAGCAATCCTACGGCCCCCAGGCAATGTCTGAGCCACCATAGGATGTTCCAAATCTCCTCCATTCAACACTCATAGCTAGAGCCACAAACACAGACGACGAGATCAGATTGTGAATCTCCCCCACCCCTAGCTGCCACAGAAATCCCCATGGTAGCTCCTCTTTCCAAGATCACAAGAGCAACCTCAGAAGAGATAGAGAATGGATAGAGGAAATTCTGGCGGGCAGGTAGAGGAGGGAGGAGGAATGGACAGATTCTTCTCCATTCACTGCCCTAGCCCCAGGAAGGTAACCAAGATAGATGGGCTCATAGGCCCATCTAACTAAAATACTTTTAAAGGAGGAATGGAAAGCAAAAACAACTCCGTCGTTACTCTTGCCTTGTCTAAGCTGGCAGGGTTTAAGATAGATTGAGGGCTCCAATCTCTTAGCCTTCCATCTATAAAGTGGCAAGCCCATAAGATTGCACTCTAAAGCTTTCACAAGAACCAACCTTCTTTCTGTGTAAATGTTTTCAATATTAATCTTTTCTTGGGGCAAGTTCTGTCTTCTAGGACTTGTGCACATGTGTTAAAGCCCAGAGGAAACTAAATCAAGACAATCCAGGTCTAAAGCCTTGAACCTGCTCTTTTAACATCATGTGTGTGTCTGTGTGTACATACACATATACACACACATACACACATGTATACATTTCTATGCATGCTTGTATGCAGGCTAACATGACTAGAGTAAGCCTATAAAAATGGGCCAAGCAGCAAATATTAAAGGAGAACTATGGTGTCTGGTGACATGTCACAAATTACAGTTAACAAGAGGAAAGGTTTTGCTTGGTTAAGTTATGTTAAAATTTCCTCTTGCAAAGAATGGTGCTATTATTCCCCTAGAGATTAGGTACAGTAAACAGAAAGGAAAGCAATTCTTGTGTGAACCCAGCTGGTGGGGGATATTTGAGGGCTAAACAACCCTCACATAGCTCGCTGTTTGTTGGGGGGTTATGTGAGGGTTGCCCCCTTAGCCTGTGGGGATGCAGCAAAGTCTAATACCCTGTTTCCCCGAAAATAAGACAGTGTCTTATATTAATTTTTGCTCCCAAAGATGCGCTAGGTCTTATTTTCAGGGGATGTCTTATTTTTCCATGAAGAAGAATACGGTACACATTTATTGTTGAACAAAAAAAAAGGTCTTATTTTCGGGGGGATGCCTTATATTACAGCGAGAGGCAAAATTGGAAGTAGGTCTTATTTTCGGGGGATGTCTTACTTTCGGGGAAACAGGGGATATTGGTATCAATAGAGGATTTCACTCCAAAGCAAATACCAGTTTCAGAAGGGAGATCTTAATCAGGATCACAGCAGGGGAAGAAAGGGCTATATTCTCTCTCCATGCCTGCTGAGATCCTAATAATTACCAGTCCTCTATCTCTATTATAATTGTAAAGAGCTGTATGTTAAACACAAGGACACATTTAATGGTAAGTCTACTTTGGCCTTAAGATAATTGCTTGGAAAACGTCTCACAGATAAATAGAAAGATAGGCAGGCAGGCAAGCAGACACCACACACACACACACACACACCTTTCCCCTTCTAGCCTTCACTTCCAAAGTGTACTGTACCAATAAGCAGTGTTTTTCCTCTGGCTAGGGTAAAACTTTGCTAACAGGCTGAAGAGACTTTAGTAAACCACCCCAGCCACCTACTCTCGACGGGTTCAAATGTCACAACAACCTGTGCCCGGGAGGGAAAATAAGCCAGTGTGACTTATTTTCCCTCCATGATCATGGGAAAACAGGTCAGTATATAGGATTAGCCTAAATGTTCCCGCTTTAGCAGAAATGCCTGCCAATGGTAAGATGAATCATCTCACATGTAACCGCTTGCATAAACTATTCAAATCGTTTCATAAAGGAATGCCTTGTCCTACAGGATGCTGTAGCAGTAGGACATGTTGTGTGGTATTTATTGGCCATCACAGCTCACAAGAGAACCTCCACTATAAAGACAGCATATCCTTGAATCTTGGGAAATTGAACAGTCAATGACACAAATATGGAAGATACTTTATAGAGATGCATATAATACCAAGGGTGCTCATTCATTATACATAATTATTTAAAAAAATGAAACATTTGGTTTTTATGGCAACGTAATTAATTGAGCAAGAAAACCTGACAATCAATACATTTAAATATATTTAGGATAGTACCTACTAGAACTGCAACCTGATTAATCTCTTGAGAGTAAGTTTTATTTACCCACAGCAGATTTGCCAATTCCATCCCTCATCTGCTTGGAAAGGCTCACTTTTAAAACAATTATAATAAGAAAAATATGAATTGGGGCATATCCTAACTGCGCAGTTTATCTATGACTTTATTTATTTATTTATTACATTTTTATACCGCCCAATAGCTGAAGCTCTCTGGGCGGTTCACAAAAATTACTTGTCAGGCATTTCAACAACCTAAGGACTTGCAGTGTAAATCCAACACAAAGATTTGCTGGATGGACATGATTAGGGTGGCACAGAGATGCACTTAGGCCAGCGGAGCATACCGTCCGCTGCTGAGGCCCCTACTACACCCACAGAGAGCTCTACAAGGGTGATTCTATCAGTCTGAGGGTGAGGCAAAGGCAGCCTTGGATTGGCGGAATCCAAGGCTCCATCATTCACCAGGGAGGCCCCAGGGAATGGGACCCCCATCTGTTCCAGCCGGGAGCTGGCATTACCAATTCCTCCCACCTTAGAACCAATGGGCGTAGGGGGGATTTTTAAAATCCCCCCTACACCCATGGTAAGAAAGAGGGAGCCTCCTCCCAACCACACACAGACCCCATTCACACAACACGCTAAACCATGCTGCTTAACCACAAAATGGTTAATGGAATGCATGCCGTTAACCATTTTGTGGTTAAGCAGTATGATTTACTGTGTTGTCTGAATGGGGCCACACACGCGCACACACACACAACTTCCACGCTGGCCAGCCTGATCCAGCAAGACTTTGCAAGTACCACAAAGTGCTGCTTCACTCTCCCTAACTCCAGGATGGTGATACCTAACTTTGGCCTGACAAAACAACTCCTTAGCAAGTACAAAGTGGATGTAAAAACCATAATCACAGAACTGTCAAAACGAACAGACGTCTTGCATTTTCACTCACCCCCTTTCCGCCAGACTTCTGGTCAAATGGCACCATAGTTATTCGTTTGGATTCACTCTGATAGGTGCAGTAATGCTTCACCCACGATGTCCCAAAATGACCTAAAAGTAATTGAGATGATTTCAGTTCATACATAAATACATAATTATGTGTATATAAAATATATAATAATAATTCAATTATAATTGAATTCACGCCTTAATGCAAAAGCAGAGCAAACCAACTAGCTGCAGGGGTTTCAAATACATAGTTTGCATTCAAGTTACTGGATTTGGGAGAGGTGCAGAGATAATTAAGTTCATTTGAAAGCTTGTGTGTACAGCAGTCTTACAGAACTAAGGAGGCAGCGTCTGTAATTTATAATCTTTTGATGCTCAATCTGAGCAGAACCTCCAATTACTGGAAGTGTTCTGGGAGGCAGACACAGGAGAACACATCCTGGATGCAACATGGGATTTCTGCGTGGGTTACGCAGCCACTCAAAACAGTATCAGATTCATCATTAACATGTAGTGGACCTGACCCCACATTGCAACTTTTTGGCAGTCGGTTTCTGACTTTATTTATTGCATTTATACCCTGCCTTTTCTCCTCCAAGGAATCCAAGGTGGCATACGTAATCCTCCTCCTCTCCATTTTATCCTCACAACAACAACCCTGTGAGGTAGGCTGGGCTGAGAGTCTATGACTGGCTCAAAGTCACCCAGTGAGTTTTCATGGCCGAGTGGGGACTAGAAACCAGATCTCCCAACTCCCAGTCAAACACTCTAGCCACTATACCACTATTCCAGAAGTAACACATCAGATCAGCCTCTTAGAAACTTTATCAGGACTTCTATAGATTTATTCTAGACTCCCAAAAGGGAATCCTATACAAGGACCTTATTTTAATCATGCTGGGATATTGCAAGAAATTGGAACGGGGCAGCAGACTACTCAATGGAGAGCTGGTTTCTCAAGGGTTTGGTAGGCAGCACTAGCAGACCACAGCAGACTACTTAGAGAAACGATAAAGCAAAATTATAAATGAAATGAAATGAAATAAAGCCCATTCCTCCCCTTTCTACCATTTCATCTGCCTGCTACTCATTCTTCCTTTAGGAAAGATTCCCTCATGCAATCAAAGCGGTCTTAATGTTTATTAGACTCATATAGGAGAATTAATATTAGTTGCATTGCTATTTCTGTAGATTAGATAAATGCATAACAATCTGCACTGTACATATTAGCACCTTTTCTTGTGGTTGTTTGTGTATTATCATTATAATTATTTTATAAATTTCAATAAAAATATGTTAAGATGACCCAGTTCACACAAGTAACGATCTATAATTTGTTAATAGGGTCTACTTTTAGAGTGCGTGGGAGTGAGCAAACATGATGTCCAAACCTGATACTCAGTTGTTGAGAGAATTTTAACCCCAGAACAACCCAAAGGTCCACATGAACATCATGGAAAACAACCCAGAAATAGGGCAAATCCTGGGTTGTTCTGCAAAGCAGAAGCTTCTGCCAAACTGTGGCTTGTTTAATAGTGCAAACCAGGTCTCTCTCTCTCTCTCTCTCTCTCTCTCTCACTCACACACACACACACACACACACACAGAGAGAGAGAGAGAGAGAGAGAGAGAGAGAGAGAGAGAGAGAGAGAGAGAGATGGTTTCCACTTCACTTAAATAATTCCTTTTCCTGACTGAATAAAACTACTGCTAGCAGCTGATCAATCAGTTCAAGACTATCCTGTGAAACAAATACATGATCTCGAAATAAAAGCACTTACGCTTTTCCTGGACATACAGGTAGCCCTCCATAGTGTAAGGGCTGATGTTCTTGTGCTCATGGGGATTCTCCTTCATCTTCCCCATCAAGGACTCAACCTCTGATCTTGTGCCTTCAAAACGATTTCTTGTCTGCATTTAAAATAGAAGTGGTCTTAAGAAGCCTTTTCAATGCACAAGACCTTACAAAGAGGCCACGACGGTGTAAGAAACATGGCTGACTCCAAACCTTTTGCAGTCTGAGGCGATGAAGCAAATGGTTAACAAGCCATCCTGTGAATGTAAAACTCAGCCACTCAGGTTACCATGTTATCTGAACAGCCCCTTCATGTCAAGGGCATATATCCAAGGCCAGCCAAGTTATCTGGGCACTTGAGGAAGAAAATCCCACAAGCATCTCTCTTCCCTGACAGTAAAATACTACTACTACTACTACTAATAATAATAATAATAATAATAATAATAATAATACCACCTCATGGTAGGTCACCTCTGGTTTTAAACAATTAACGACAGCCTCCTTCAAAGCTCATGCATGCTTGAGTTGTATAGTACAAACCAACAGTACATCCATACATTGTCACATATGATTGCCATGAACAGGCCACCCTTTTTTTAATCTTCCTCAATAAAGATCACTCATGTACCAGCGTACGCATGTAGTTCCTGTTCACCGTATGTATGTGCTCCAGACATACACCAGTATATACCAACTACTCATCACTGTATATCCAAAATGTACTGCCTTGTTCTTCCAGGCACTACAAAGCCTTTTTTGGAGCTTTACCCAGACATGAAGAAAATCTTCCAATCTAGACTGAAAAGGTATCTTACACAAATAATTTGGCATGTGAAACTACACAAAGCAATTTACAACAGTCTCCATATAGTGTGTGTGTGTGTGTGTGTGTGTGTGTTGTTATGGCTCTTTCTTTAAACAAGAAAAAGAGCTAGTTTTAATGCATTGCTGATCCTAAATGGCCTGTTGCATCAAAACAGCCATAGGAAGGCTTCTCTCAACCAATTTTTATTTTTATTTTATAAACCGCCCAGAGAGCTTCAGCTATGGGGTGGTATATAAATGTAATTATATGAATAAATAAATAAACCAACCAATTAGGAATTAAAAAGTAAAAGAACCTGATAAAGAATATTTTCAATCTCATTTTGAGTATACTGAACAATTTTCTATGGATCCTCATTGGAAACAGCATATGATGCATAATTTTTTTAAAAGCATTAGAGATATAGGGCAGAAGCTATTTGTTGTGTGAAAACATTCTGCCTCTAAGCACATTTCTTAGTCTCTATTATAAGTTACGCTCTTTGCAACGCATACATGTTTTAGGCATGAAAATACCTAACATTAGGCGGAGAATGGTCCAAAATCACCCAGTGAGCTTCATGCTCGTGTGGGGACTAGAACCCAAATCTTCTGCCTCCCAGTCCAACACTCTAACCACTACACCACACTGGCTCTGTATTATGAACCATACCACCTACATGAGGAGCAGCGACTGAAAGTTGCCAACATCACCTTCTGCTCATGAATGAAGCCAACCATGGTTTTAAATAGTTGCTGAAATTATAGCACACATAAGCATGGATGTGAAAGGACATTTGGCTCTCAACATTCATATAACTGAAAGAAACAAGTTGCTATTGAGGCTGCATGCTAGATCACCATATTTACCCCCATCTATAGTGTTGGAAAGTTGCTTGCCCTTATACAAATTAAGTCTCTCATTAACTGGTGCACTACAAAACATGCTTTGTGAAAACAGCTATTACTAACACCACTATAGAGGTGCTTTGCCTCTGATAAACGTTTCCACTCGGTGCTCACATTTTGTATGCTGATTGTCAGCTCTGTCTTGAAATCACTGAAATCCTTTGCAAGCTCGTAGCCGTGATGGTAGAACGTGAACAGTCCTTGCAGAAATGCCAGCAGCTGCATGGGAGGAGACAGAAAGAAAAGGAGAAGCGGTTAGGTGAGGAGAGAGGCATCCCCTCCCTGCTTATTGGCTTCTATTGAATCTAGTAGAGACTTATGGCTACTGTCCCTCTCGTCTTCCGGCACCCCTTCACACCCTGCCCAAAGAGAAAAGAAATGAACGCTGCAACCCTTTACACGTACCAGGGCATAAGTCCCACTGAACTCAATAGAAGTTACTTTGGAATAGACATCCACAGGATTGTGTTACATGGCTACAACCCTAAGCACATTCATTTGAGAGCACACCCCACCGCGAGACTTACTTCCAAGTAAACACGTTTAGCCTCAAGTTGCAGAGCAGGTTAAAAACAAAAGAAAACTCTTTTACTAGAGGTATCGTGTGGCACTGCGCAACCTCTAGAGCCTCACAAAGCTCTCTTCAGGCAAACACAAAGCACAATGTTGGACAGCAGTGGACCAGATTTTTGGTCCATACAAGTTTTTTGAATGTTAACTGCAAGAGTCTAGGGTGGGGTCTCCAACACAACCACCTCCATGCACCACTAGTGACATAGACACTTCCCTTGGCACCAACAGAAACCCCTTACCTCTCCCTCATTGTTTTAAGTTTTAAAAAATTGCCTTGAGCAGGACGTCCACCCACCTCCTCCTCTTCCTCTCCTTTCTCGTTTGCTTGCAGCAAGGAAAGGGAAGGTGAGAAAGGAGGCGAGGCAACTGGAAGCCATGCTTTGCCTTTCAGCCACCTGCTCAAACTGCCTTAGAAAAAGAAGAGTGCCTAAAGGAAAGTCACGGCTGCCTGGTGAACTCAAGAGTGGGGGCACCAGGGAGTATTTTGGGAAAGAATGCAGAATGCAGCCTCTTCAGGGTGGTTTATTAACTGGGCTTTTGGTGGTGTGAGAGAGGTTTCAGGATGCCAGTATGTGTTTCTGTGTGATTTTTCAGGTCGTTGTCTTTGTGTGTGTGTGTTTCGGGGTGTCCATATGTCTTGTGTTATCTTTTTTGTATTTTAGGGGGGAGTTGTTTGTTTTCAGCTGGTGTGTTTGTGTGTCTGTTTTGCTGGGGATTAGTGGGTTGTGTGGTTTTGGAGATGTTGTGGGAGGTGCGAATGGGGTGTGTTTTGCATTACTAAAACACACACATACACAGAGCATATTTTGAGAAGTTCTACAAACCAACTGCATATACATCAGTGCTTTTGTGAAGTGGGGACCAATTCCCCCTGAAAACTGAGTCAATGTTCTTGAGGGATGGGACTCTAAAACCTTTAGGGGGGGTCTTTACCTTAAAGGAGGTGCCAGGGTTTTTTTTGTTTGTAAGATAAAGAAAAGAAAAACAAACAACCCCGCAGTCTGGCCTGGGAACAACATCAACGATTGTTTAAGAAAAATCTTTCTTGTTGAAGAGGGGGTTTGGCTGGTTGTTCCTGACGTAGAGCAAGCTGATGGTCCTGGTGGATGTCACTACATATTTTGTATGGGTTTTTAATTTAAGGTTTTATTCTTATATTCTTTGATTTAGTTAAGGTCTTCTATTAGGATAATTGATTTAGTAGATGATGATGATGATGTAAACTGTTGACCTACTTTATTTTATGTACAGCGCTTTGTAATAAATATTATATTATATTATATTATATTATATTATATTATATTATTAGAAAGAGAGAGAAAAGAACAATCTTTGGCCAACTCAAATAGGTAAGACGAGGGCCCCTCCAAAAAAAGACTTAGAATGTCATCCACCACCTATAAGCCAATAAACACACATGAGAGACGAATTTCCTACAAAAGGGAGGGTGAATATGCCCACTGTTAGTTTAAATTTAGCAACACCGCTGCAATGGCTAATGCCATGTGCAAGTCAGATGTAGAAGTGACATAAAATAATGTAAGTCTTATCTTCTAGTAGAGTACTGTGGACTTTATTCCTTCAAAGCTTCAGGAAGGAAGGAAGGAAAGGGTCCCCACCCACCCTTCACTGTGTAGGAATGGAAATAAAAGAACAGATAAAGTCAGTGATATTCCAGTCAGAAGCTGCTTTTGATGAAAACAAGAAAAGAACTAGACTCGTTTTTACTTTAAATTTTTTTGGGAAGAAATAAAGAGCAGATCTCTTTGTTCAGAAGCTTAAACACAGAGTTTCAGAACATAAAGGTCTTAAATACCAGTAGGCTTAGTAAAGGAGAAAATTTCTGCATACAGGAGTGGCTTTCTACTGAAGTACAGAGCTGAGGCAGAGTAGCACCTCCTAAGAATGTGAGAGTTGTGTGCCACATATCTTCTGTTCACATTTCACCTCAGCTTTAGGCACATCCATGTTTGCGGGGGAGGGGAGCGAAGTGTAAGACCTCAGAGAGACAGATTGCAATAAGGAGTTAATATTTGCCTAACTCAGAGGATTATTGTAACTCAGAGGTGGAGGCCCTCCCACTCCCCCCCCCAAGGGCCATATTACTTTGGGGGAAAGTGATCAGGGCCCACATGCCAGCAGAGGGCAGGACCATCCCATTTCTCTGTCTGTCGCAGCCTTCCCTCTTTCCCCTTCTCTTTCATGCATCCATAGCCAATTCATCCACATCCACAATCCATTCACACCCACCCACACTGATATACACATCTCCCCCTCCCTGCAGTGCTCAGCTATTTCCCCACAATCAAGTGAGCAGCACAGGGTTGAGAGAGAGCAGGGAGAAGAGGTTAAACCAAGTTGCTAAGCGGTACATTTTCCTTCCCCTCCATCAAACAACCCCGTCTACCTCTAACTTGTGAATAGAATTACGCTTTGCCAGGGCACTTATAGAGCAATAACCAGCTGGTAATGAGGCCATGTCTTTCTGTTTACTTTGATTTATTCTTCACTCAGAGATCATAAAATTGCTGTTGATGAACACAATATTATCAGATCCCAAAGCAGACACAGCACCCAAGTGTGCGACCGAGCTTGGCCCATTCTCTATACCATTTGTACAGGTCACTTCTAGTAATGTTCACCCTGTACCTGCTTTTCCTCTCCCTTCCTTTAAATGGTTTAATGGCCTCAACAGTTACTGGATCCCATAGTTTAAGACATGTGCTTGCCAATTAGGATCTATGGGGCTTAGCAGGAATGCTGTGAAGCCATCATGTCCACAGCAGAAGAGGTTAATAGCTTACCTCACAGGGAAGAAGGGAAAGATAGCGGGAGGGGAGGCCAACATCCCCATTTGTAATATTCAAACACACTTCTCAGTGACGTAGGACCCACAACACAAGGAAGCCAGCCCCTTCCTGCTCAAATGCTGGAACACTGAAGGCTGCACTGGTAATCCTATTCAAGTTTAAATCACTGTCTCACAATTTATGAAAAACCAGAAGGTACTGCAATTCACCTACTCTGACATTAATGCCTATTTGGAAACTCACTCACAAAAGTTTTTTAAGAGACTTTGCAGCAGCTGCTTGTCAGTCTTCTGGTAGGAACAGTGATGAAGCAATGGGGAGGGGGCATAGCTTATTCACAGAGCATCTGCTTTACATGCAGAAGGTCACAGGTTCATTTCCATCATCTCCAGGTAGGGCTGGAAAAAAACAGCTCTCTGAAACTCTGGAGAGATGCTGCCAGTCAGTGTCAACAATACTGGGCTAGATGGACCAATGGTCTGATCCACTGTAAAGCAAGATTCATATGTTCCAATGGCAAATGCACCTTCTCAGCTATATTTTTTACACCGCAAAAGAATTTACAGAATAACAGAGAGGAGTGCAATTTAAAGCCACAAAAGTGCTGTGGAAAGAACACATGCTTTGGATGCAAAAGGTCCCAAGTTCAATCCCTGGCATATCCAAATACTTAAAGCTACAATTAAGGCTACTGGTTTAGCAGTGGTAACTCTCCTGCCAGGCTGGCTGTTACCTTCCAAGTTATAAATGTATGAGACCCTGTGTGGTGAAGTGGTTAGAGAGCTGGACTGGGACTTGGGAGATCTGGGTTCAAATCCCCACATGGCCATGAAGTTCACTGGGTGACTTTGGGCTAGTCACTGACTCTCAGCCTAATGTACCACATAGGGTTGTGGTGAGGGTAAAACGGAGAGGACCATCATGTACACCGCCTGGGAGGAAAAGGCAGGATATAAACGTAACAAACAAAAATTTACTTACTGGTTCCACAAACTCAAACATCTTCCTCTCCTGAACTTCTTGTACTTTGAAGACATACTCAAGCGAGACTTCATAGAAGTGCTGTCGAACCACGTCCACCTGGCTGTCTGCCTGTCAGTCACCATGCGGATTAAAAAGATAAAAAGCTGTGAACATTTGGCATCAAGATTGCACAAAGGGTGCTTGTTTATACAATAGTTTTTCACAAAAGAATATTGTGAAAAGGAGGGGGAAAACAACTAGATGCTCTATCAATTTCTTAGGGAAGATCACCTCCCTCAGCCAATAGTTAATGATGGACAAACACACTAAGCTGGCAAGCATCCATGATGTGATAAAACAGTGTTCTGGGAAACCCTGAGATTCTTTTGAAACTTATCAAGATTTCCTCAGTGAGATGATTGATGTTGGCTGACAAGCTTCCCACATTTCCCATCTACTCCTGCAACATACAGCAGAATCTTGTTCTAGGTCACACTTTCAGTTCAAGCTGGACACCAGCGAAGCCCAACAGTCCTAGGAAATACTCTACAAGAGCCAGGTATGCACCCTCAAATGCTTTCCAGGTCTTCTACCATGCACGCATATTCCATGGTATGCGTGCAAAAATTGCACATATTCCATGGTAGACATGCCGCAACAGATAAATGGATTCCTGGAACAAGAAAGTTTGAAACCTACTGGGCTAGCATAAGCAACATACTTTCCTATTCCCCTTCTTAATTCCTTTAATTTATATATGAATAGTATCACAAGACTTCAGAATATTTCTGTTACAAGGTGCACTAAATCTGCAAATGCCAGTGTACCGGATCTTCCTCAGCTCAAGAAGGATGGGGGTGGGGGACAACGACAAAAATGAAACTAAGAAAAAATCAAAATAAGGAGCATGGGAAACAGAGTTACCCTAATGCTTAGACATCTAAACCAGAAAGTGTTGTACAATATGGAGAACACAGGGTAAAGTTGACAAAATAAAGGGAATAGCAAATGTACTTATAAGCCAGCACAAAATAATGAAGGATAATGAATCAGCTCTTAAATACTGATTAAATAGCGTAAAATGACTCAAATTTTTAAAAAAGGAAAACCTGCTTTTAATTTTTATTCTTCTCAAACAATAGTGGATCAAGAAACAGAATGAGATTTAAATTGGAGGGAAACATGTGGAATATTAGGATTATTCTCTTGACTAACAATAGATGAGAGAGCCATGGGGAGAGTGGACTATGGGAGGTCTGAAATTCATAGGGTTGTATTTTTGTTTGGAAAAGTTGGTTGATTATAACCTACCGAGCAGCATTAAGGAACAGGAAATCCTGCCATAGCTTGACATCAAGGCATACACCAACATTATAATACTTAGTGCTTAGATATATCCATCTCTTGCAAGCTATTAACAGCTGTTCTCCTTTAATAGGGGTTTTAAATTAAATTTGTAAAATCGTGTTTTTTAATCCTTGCCTTCCTCCAAGAAATGCATGCTTACTCTCCCTTTTATTTTCACAAGGTGAGGGAGGTTAGGTCAATGACTGAAGACACTGAAATACTTCATAGTTATTGGGGGTATTGAATCAGGGTCTCCTCAGTTTAAACAACAATCTAGCCCAACCTGGTGCCCTCTAGATGTTTTGGACTACACATTCCATCAGTCCTGATCACTGACCATGCTGCCTGGGGCTGATGAGAATTGTAAGCCAAAACAACTGGAGGGCACCACACTTGGGAAAGCTGCTCTAACCACTGAACCACACTGGCTCTCACACAAACTGCAGCATATTCTCAGGGGTCCAGCCTGCGAGCTGTAGGATACTCTCAGTGAAGTCAGTGACGCCGTATTAGTGGCCTTGCTAGCAACTAAATAAATTCCATTCTCCCAGATGTTTGCCCACTATAAGCAAGCTAATGAAATACTCAGAGCTTTCAACACATGAACTATTGTCTTTGACCAAGTCAGGCACACCCGTGAAGCAGCTGTGTGTTATTAATGGCGCACAGCACTCATTCTTCTAAAATTACTGCAAACAACAGACTTCTCCTCATCTGTCACTGTTCTGGCATGCTTCCCCTTCTGAAACGCTAGTTCAGTCATCTTCAGGCATTTCAAGCCTGAGAACATATAGCTTCCTTTTCCCATATGGAAGCTGCATAAACTTTAGGCACCCCAGTCAAAATTTAAAGAACCGAACCAAAGTATCACGCATTCCAAGATGTGATGCAGTCAAGGTGCATAACTGGTATTCTTTTTTGCATAAAGAATAATGAAAGTAAACGTATAGAGCGAACAGTGTCTCTGACAACATCCATCAGGCATTCTAAGTGCCAGACACTGGCTTGTTTGTAAAAATAGGAAGCTCAAAGCTGCCCTCTTGTTAAAAGTGTTAATTCCTTCTTTTCTGAAAGGGACCAGAAGCAAAGTTTAATATGAAACATGTCCACAAGGTGGCCCCAATATCCAATTATTATATGCCTGGGTTGCTTTAAAAAAATAGGGCGGGGGAAGAGAGATTACACAAATTTGGGGAGGATAATGGATGCAAGCCACGGTGTCTATCTACCATTTCCAGAGGAAGGAGCAGAAGAGACATGCCTCTGAATGGCAGTGGCTGGGAAACAACAAGGAGGGTGCTGTTGCCCACATGTTCTGCTTGTGAGTTTCCCAGAGACATCTGCTTGGCCACTGGGGAAAGAGAACGCTGGACTAGATGCAGCCTTTGGTCTAATCCAGCATAGCTCTTCTCATGTTCTTAGTACAGTATTGGAATGCAGGCAAATCATTATCTGGTTAGTTTAAATCAGAAAATGAAATTCAGCATTCTCTACCTTTCTGCCTCACTGCCCTCACTCTCCCTCAGAATTCTCAGATCCAAAATTGGTGAAGTGATGGTAGAAAGAAGAGCTAGCAGAATTATTCCCCCTACCCCACCTCTCCTCATTTCTTTAAAGCTATTCACTTCTTCATTTTAGAGGTGATGTCATGATTACAAGCCCTCCCACTGATGTGAATGAAGTCTGCCGTGTAATCCACAAAGCTTTATTTAACAAACATCTCTTCTCACCTGAAGTGTGTGTTAATGCTAGGAGCTATTCTCTAAACTTAATTTGGCTAACAAAAGTAGGCAGTTGCCTTCAACTAAAGCAGAGCTGTTTCCTGCAATCCAACAGGATCTTTATCTCAGGGAGTCTCTTTCCTTCTTGCGAGTCACTACCCTAAGCGACCGCCTCCTACCTACTCTCTACTCCACCCACTTGACCCTGCAAAGGACTCTGGGATCTGTCAACTCCGATGCCCCATCCGCTTCAGACAGAGGCTGAGTTCCCAGGAGAGGGGGGCGGTCTCTCAACAATAAGCTCCTGGGAAGATTCCTCCCCCACTTCCTGTGTTGGCTGGCAAATTCTAGGTTCTTCTTCTTCTGAGTCTAACTGACCTCCTGAAACCCCTTTCCCCACACTAGAGAGAAGAAGCCTGATCCTGACAGGTGACACTAGGCAGTGTCATTCTGCAAACTCAAATAACGCTAGCAGAGCTATGCTGAATCTTTCCATTGCAGAAGCACCCAGTTGCACAACCGTTATGCACAACAGGTTGGACAAGCATAATGCACAACCACTTGGGCAATCACACTTGACCAAACTTAACTTTAGTTGAATTCTTCTTTTCGCATATTTCGGAACCTAGTTTCTGCCAGCACAACATCATTAGCACTAATGGAATGACACAATTCGATACTGCTGTCTGCCCCCTCAATATTAAAAGTCTTTACTTAGGGCCAAACTATACACTATATTAAACACATTATTGCATTTAAAGTGATTGGTTTTGGTTAAGAAGAAAAAGTAGAAGAGCTGCAACAGGGACCCCCAATCAGGATAGAGACTGTGGTATGTGAGGTGGAGTTTAACCCTTTTCCCTCTGCTTGCTGTCCAAGGGAAAAATCCCCCTCCCTACCACAATTGATAGTTGCGGCTTCCTTCTGGCAGCCAATATTTCTGTATTTACGTACTTTATTTATAGGCCTCTGTATAACAAAGTAATCAGGGTAGCTCATAACAACAAAAGTACAATTTTAAAAACAACAATAAAAATATAGTTTCAGAATAAAAGTAGGTCACAGAATAAAAGATCTTTGTGAGGTGCTGAAATTACAACAAGGTTGGTGCTGGCAGAACCTCTCTGGGGCTGGCATTTCACAGCCCGGAAGCCACCAGTAAGAAGTCCCTTTCTCCCATAGCTACCTGCTACACCTTGGTGGATGGGGGCATTCAGAGGCGGGCCTCCGAAGGCCTCAAAGCTCAGGTAGGTTCATGCGGAGAGTGGTCCTTCAGGAACCCTGGCCCCAAACCATGAGAGGCCTTAAAGGTCAGAGGTAACACCATGGTCAGAGGTAGCACCACACAGTGGGAGCAAGTGAAGATGGCACAGCCCTGGCAGGATCTGCTCCTGTTGCCCAGTTATTAGGGAGCTTCCAGACAAGGCTTTTATCATGCCATTGTCCTGCCTCATTCACAGAATTGTACAAGGCTCCGGACATCGTCATTTTCCACTTGTAACCCTGTCGTCTGTCTGCAGAGCTTCTTCCGTCTTTTTTCTTATCACAGTCAATCCATTAAGAAGAAAGGGATGGAACAGAAGCATGATGCCTTCTAAGTGGCAGTATGAGGAGCCCTCCATCAGGAAGCACCCTCAGTCTCATGGCCATATTCTAACTGAGGTTTCTGGACCATTTTCAAAGGCAGCCCCACTGGCAAGGCTTTGCAGTAGTGCAGATGGAAGGTTCCAAGGGCATGGATAACCGGAGCAGCAACAGCTTGGGAGAGGGAAGCTTTGTCAGGAACAAAGCAGGGAGGGAAAGAGTTAAATGCTTCTTCCTCACAGTCAAAATCGTGATGTTTATAAAAACCATTTTATAATGGTTTAATAAAACCATTATTTATAAAAACCATTTCACCAGTGCCAGCTCCAAGATTTTGAGGTCCCTTGAGCAAGACACTCTCAATGGGCCCCCCTCACCACCAACGTCACTAGTTGTCACTCCTCCTCCTTTCTCATCATTGTCACTCCTCCTCCTTTCTCATCATTGCTTGCTTGCCAGGCAGAGAAAAGAAGAAGAAGGTTGGAGGGTAGAGCACCAAAAATATATGCGAAAAGAGGGAGAGACTAGCTCTGGTGCTGGTGAAAGGTTTCCTTATTTTTCTTGTTTAAAAAAACTTTAAACAGAGAGCCAGGGACCAAGTCGACAGCAGCATCTCCTGCTCCTCCTTCTCACCACCACTGTTGTCTGGCCCAGAGTGAGAGGCAGGTGAACAAGCAGGTGACAATGATGAAGAAGAGAAGCAAGTCCAGGGGGCTCATGTCGGTGGAGCCCTGCTGGCGTGTGGGCTCTCGGCAGCTGCCCAACCTGTGTAGTCTGGCTCTCAGAATGCAGTTCCAATTATTTCAAAAGGAATTTACTTCCCAATACGCACCTTTAGAATTGCAGCTGGAGCCCTACAATACATAAGCAGTTAGCAGAATCTGTAGCAGAGTAATGTGACAATAAAAAAGCAAGAAGCCAATCTCACCTCTTGAAGCTGGGATTCCTTCTTCTTGGAAGACAGGTTTAAGTGCTTTTCTAACACACCACAGTATTTCTCCGTCTCCTTGTCATACTTTTTCTTGGCTTCCTGCCAAAACATGTCACGCACAAACCATCAAGCACAAATGCTCTTCAGCACTCCCTCCACCACTACAAAATACCAAAGGAATGTCGAGCCATCCTTGTGGCAGGGCCAATTCTATTGTTACCATTGATTTACAGATCTAACTCTGTATTTTAATCTTATATCAATTTTGCTGCGTGGTTTTATCCTGGTTGTGCTTTTTATACTGTATTTTGTAATTGTGCTTTTAACATGTTGGTTGTTTTATTAGGGTTTTAATTTTTGTGAACCGCCCAGAGAGCTTCGGCTATTGGGCGGTATAAAAATGTAATAAATTAATTTTTTTAAAAAAATGATTTATTTATATCTAGATTTATATCCAGTGTTATTGCTGAAAGCTCCAGGCACCATCCAAACAAAAAGTTGCGTTCAGCACAGGTTTTTGTGTCCAGCACCAAAAAGTTATGTCACCACATGTTCAAGGGTCAGGTAGATGCTGAATAGATCATCTGTTCAAAAAGAATGTGGAGCAAACCATGTGTAACAAGTACAAGACTAACTAGAATATGAACAGGCAAATGTGAACACTTTTCCTGTACCTAAAAAAACTGGTCCAATAAGAGGTAAGGAGGCTGTGACTCTGTCTGGCTACTCACACTGTCACATAATACAACTGCGTCTTAACATCCAACTTATCCCACTTTATAATATAAGGTTTAGTAAGCTTATTATAAAGCCAGTTCTGTTGATGTTTTGTTCTTGTAACTTGTGCTAGCCAATTGCTCTACAAAACTACTCTAGGGAGATGCACACAGTTCTCTTCCATAGTAGCTTATTACTTGTCGACCCATTGCCCATTTTCAAAGAAGATTTTGGCCAATAATTTTTACTATTAAAGCTAGATTAATTCCACTGCCTTGTACTATTCGATTCTGGCTTTGGTGTCACTCCTAGACGTTTGGTGTCACTCCAGAAACTCTGCAATGAAGTGTTTACACGGAGCCTGTCTTTTTTCTTCAGTATTTCTCCTTATAAAAGAAACTGGCAGGAACCCATATATCTTACCAGCAGCAACAAGTTGTTATAGCAACAAAGCAAGACAAGACAGAGGACAAAAGGTGCAATGCCTCAGAGTAAAAACTAGATGTGCACCTCAGATTTTTGAGGTAGAAAGCAAGGCTTTGAGGATTTGAAAATTCCCTGGAAAATATTGCCACAACTTTCTCACTGCTGTTTGCAACTATCTGAAACTCTGTTGCTGATCCGATGGCATTGAGAGGAGAGAGCAGTTCTTCTTCCTAAGTTATACTAGGTAATCAGGAGTTAAAGAATGTGATGACATCACGGTGCTAAGCAGAAATGGCCACATGACAACACTGCTGAAGGCAAATGAAGCCAACGCTACCCTTAGTTTTGATAGGTGCATGGAAGTCTCAGAATCCATTTGGTACCAAAGCAATAATTCTGGGTTTCAGTTCTTCCCTTGGAATAGGAATGAATTCACTCCCTCATGGACATTTTCATGCTCCTTTGAACTCCCTCAAATCACCGAGGGGACAATTTTCAGGGGCCAAAAAGATAATGAAAATCGGTTCCTCTTTCAGTTCAACTCTAGTAACAAAGATTTTCATAATTAGAGTAGCATTTTCAAGTTGAAATTTACAAAGTTTATATCTCCACCTACCTTAGCAGCACCAATTTGCTCTTTGCGGAATTTCTCCAGAGGAGTAATTAGGACTTCACTAGCGTTCTCAATCTAATGAAGGAAAGAAAAAATATTCAGTTCCCTCCATTCCAGTACTAAGCTTCGTCATTCCCATTCTCAATTACTATAATTCTGTCTGAATGTGGCTGATTTTTCCTTCCTACAAAATCTGTATGACTCAGATTTTTTCAGGCCATATTATTAAGGATCCTTATGCTCAATTATACAAAAATAACCAAGGCTGATGTGTAAATACTTCAAGCTACAACAATTCAACAACATATGCCTTGTTCCACTTAGCTCGCCTTGCAAAACAGAAGGGAAAATCTTGGCATTAAAACAGTTCCAGCAAATAGCTACTACTCAATACAGCTATTAAATGTATTGTATTGTGAAGCAGCCTTTTCCCTCTTTTTGCAGTTAAGGACATGCCTATGAACTTTGAACCACCAGACGAAAATGATGTAGTGAAAGCAGGACAGTTAAGGGATATCTTAGATTCTGAAATAATGTGCACACACTATTCTAAGTTTCCAAAATGGGATGTTTACAGAATAATAATTTTGTAAATCTTGTTGCTGCTTTTCTATTTTTCCCCATGACCCTTTGGCAGTTCTCACACTGGTTCACTCATCCTGGACTACATTCAGACTATCTGGCATCACAGGCAAAAGGTAGTCAATTGAAAGCTTTTGTGAAGGGGTTTTGTCTATAAGCTTTGGGACCAAGTTATCCAATAGACTGCCCCCTTCTATCACCTGCTTGTTACCTGAGGCTTTTTTTCCAAGTCCTGTTGTTATCACAAATTTGGTTGGCCAGGTCACAGGATGGGGCCTTTTTGGTTAAAGAGCTCAGCTTGTGCAACCCTCCTCCTTGAGAGACCTAGTTGGCCCATTCTTTAAATAGTTTTTCAAGCAGTCTATTAAGACTTTTCCTTTTTGCCAAGCTTTCAGAATGAGTAAAGTTTTTCAACCCCGCTGTTGTAAATTTACGTTTAGCCAGCCTTTTTTTTTTTAGCTCTTCTACATTACTGTGATTTCTATTACAATAGAGTAGAACAGGCAGTATGGTGTAGTAATTAGTTGGATTTGGAATGGGGAGATCCAGGTTCTAGTCCCCACTCAGCCATGAAGCACACTGGTTGACTTTGAGCCAGTCACTTTCTCTCACCTAACTCACAGGGCTGTTGTAAGGATAAAATGGAGAGGGGGGAGAATGTTAGCTGCCTTGGGCTCCTTGAAGGAAAAAAGGTAAGATATAAATGTAATAAGTAAATATTACATTATATTGTGTTTGTATTTTACAATTGTGAGTTTCCACACACCCATCTCTGTTGAATTCATCCATAGCTATTTTGGAACAGTAGCTACAGAACATGGGCAATAGCTCTAGAAGGGGGGGGGGGTGTAGAAACTATCCTATATTGGAGTGTGGGGTGGGTGGGTGTGCATGTGTGTAGGTGCAAGTGGCATCTGTCTATTGCCAAATTATTGGAAGTATCCATGGAGATGGAAAATGTGGAGACAATCATCCCATTTGACCCAACTCTACTGCAATGTCTGTATTCAAAGCTATCAGAGAAACTTTAGTGCAACTGAGAGCGAAAATGTATAAACAAGCTGGATCACATAGTAAGGCCTTTGTTCTCCGAGTGAGAGACCAACTGGATTCAGTGGCAGGCAGTTCATCATGGTTTGCTGTCCCTGTCGTGCTGCCAAGACTTACTCCCTAGGGATGAATATTGCTATTCTTTTAGGCACAAAAGCTGACAATTCTGGCTGTTGAGCTATACCATGGCCACTGGCCAAAGCAGGCAAGAACAACACAGAAATCATCCACGACCTTCTTCCCATGGCCAGCATATACCCAAGTCTCTATATCGTAAAGTCATCCAGATATATAGACACACAGAGATACCTATATAACTATCACATACCTATATTACATATAAGTAAGAGGCAACCCCTCACCTTCTAAACCCAGCTGACATACAGCTCTTCAACTGCGAAGGAATCTGCTCAAAGCAAAATGTTACATGCCTGCTTATTCCCCCTAGAATAGGTCTCAGTTTCCTCCCCTACCCCATGATAATTGCACTCCCCTTCTTGCACGGCTATACACCCCCCAAAAGGTTCATCATTCCTCTTTTCCGAGGTACCATACATAAGGAGTCCATACCATGCGCATGCGCTCATCTTCTAGATTTCGAAGAACAGCAGCAAACTCTTGCAGGGATTTTGCTGGTGGTGGTGGGAGGGCGGGAGAAGGAGGAAGAGAATCACAAGGTTAGCTACACAGAAAGCTTCATTTTTACTAAGAGTAGGAGGACTTTCATTTTTCTCCAAAGAGAGCAACCAAATTTGCTATTGTGTGTTTCGATAATTCTTGTTTTCTTTTGTTTTTTTAAACATATGGGGCAGTATCCAATAAGGCACAGCTGCTAACAGAAATTACATTGCACTCATGCAAACTAGTCTATTATATCCATCTGTTTTAATATTAGCAGTTCCAGAACATTCAGGAATAAATCAAGTTAAAAGTTCAAATAGCTAAATACAAGAGGGGCTTCCAGAATGGACAGGTCCTGGCACTGCTAAATTATTGCTCTTTGATGGAAAGCTACAAGTGGAATTGTAACTGACTTTCCACACTATGAGGATATTGTGGATTAATGGTGGTGACTGGAAAGGTTTATTTTTATATTTTAAAATTAAGATTATAACGGTACAGCACTATATACCTATAATGCTATATTTTCTTTAAAATAGCATTATAGGGATATAGTGCTAAACCCCAGGCAACGGGGGTTATTTGACAGCAAAACAATCCTCGCATAACTCTAAAACATATTCTGTATATCTATAGTTGTGGAGAGCACACAATGTGGAGCCCCAAGGGTTAATTAACCAGGTGAATAAGTGCCTTGTTTAGAAGTAGCCAAGGTTGCTAGTCCTACGCTACAGCCTGCACTTTCAGACGTGGAACCCATAGCCCTAAAAAGCCTAACTAAGAACACGTTCAGTCCCCATCCATCTCTTTTGGCAACTAAACCCTTCTGTTGGCCCTCTGAAAAAGCTGACTAATAATATACACACACACATTAGTCCACTGGAAGAGGCATTTTCTGGATTGTACATGTGAATTCTTCCTACTGAAGCAACTGAATTCTTCCTACTGAAGCAACTGAATTAGCTAATGCATCAAGTTTTCCGCAGGCTACTGAAGCCTACCCGCTTACCTATGCATATTTCATCATCTGTTTCTGCATCGCCTATGCATCGAAATTTGAAATCATTCAAGGAATCTGCAAACTTCCGCTTTGCTAAAGACAGATCTGTCAAAAAAGAAAAGAAAAGAAGGGGGATGTGCAATGAAACAATGAGCCACAAACTATTAGAATTCAATTTCCTGCTAGCTTTAAAGTAATCCCCTTCATCTCAGTGATGCTCAACTTGAAAGTGCACAGAGCATCTCTCTACCTAAAGAAAACTCGAAAGGCCATGTGGAAGGGAACAATGTTGGTGCATCAATATACTACAAAGAGCACTCTTCATGGGTCTAGGAAGGGAATATTGTGCCTTAGAAAGAAAAACTAAAAGATTTGCTCCATTATTGGCACATCTACAACATTTTGGTGATTTTAAAACACAACTGCTAGAAGTTCATTTCATAAAAACTTCATCTGCTTACCTATAAAAGATGTTACTTTGTGTCTGCTAGTTTAGCAGACCGTGTTTTCAAATACAGGCTGTGTTTGGATGTAACAATAAACCAGAATTGCTGGAAATTCTGGTTTATCCCTCCACCATGCTCATGCATGCGACCTGATGGCTCCACTTGAAACTTCCTGCCAGTGGGAGAGGCTAAGCTAACCAGGAACTGATGTGGAAGTAAAAGCTTCTGCGCATGGAAGCAGGATCAGAGTATGAAGTTAATGTTGCTTCACTAACAAACCCACTCCTGGTTTATTAGTGGAGCAACAACCCAGAGTCTGGATTCAGATGTAACAGGAAGCTTTTGCTTCCTCACTAGTTTCTGGATAGTCATCCTATCCCTCTGCAGGAAAGAGGGAATAGGGGAATTCTCAGCCATTCTGGTTTAATGTTGTGGCCAAATGTGGTGATTGTGTCCCTTCAAATCTAATAATACCTCTACAACTAGTAATAAACATCCTCATTCATATTTTATGTTTGGTACCTGCTTTATTGCAATGGTCCATTGTATTTCTGATACATGACTGACAAGACAATAATACACAAGTTGTTCATAGGCTGTATGAATTTCTGTTACCAAAGAGTGCAATCTAAAAAAAAACCTAAGATTACGCTTTGTTAAAGTGTGAGGTTGCTTTCTACACATATTTACCTGGGAGTAAGTGCCTCTAAACTCAGTAGAATATACTTCCATGTGATTGATTCATTATTAGGTTTTTACTAGTTACTATTCATTAGTCATTCAGTTATTAAACTGTTGGTCTGCAAGCAGGTCCTTGTCAATTTTGTTAAGCACCTAGAGATATTAGGCTTTTAATAAATAATGTTTATCATTTATAAAGCAATGTTTTAACATATGCTAGCTGAAATCTATAACACCCTAGGAGTAAAATCTTGCTTTAATCCAAAATACTCCTCCTCAAATATAAATATTGAAACAGGATTTGAAAATGTTCTGCAAAAATGATGGCTCAGGTCAGACGTGTTAGTCAACAGTGTGAAAACTCCACTCAGCAGTTGAGTTTTTAGGAGGTACCCCCCAATACAACATGTTCTAATTCCACCATTGTGTGACTGTGGGCTACTGTGGAGTTGAGTAAAATTCATTGTGGTGTTTGACAGTTCCTCCACCCTCTCTCCTTCCCCGGTCCTCCCAATGGTATCTCAACAGCCATTGCTGCAAAAAAAATAATCCCAGTAGCTCTCCTAGAGTGGTACTCCTTCCTTTCGCCACTCTTGCCAGGGAACTCTGTAGCCAGCGGGAAAGTCAACTCAACACGCAACGCAATGGTTGTGCAGGAACTCTCCTCTGCACAGCGTGGATATTCTGCGTGGAGTGTTTTCCAAAAAACCTCCACCACTGCATGGAGTTTTCCCGCCAGACAACACATTTTTCAACGGTGGTATAAAAACTCCACTGCAGAGTTCTAAACCACTGTTGAGAAATGTGTTGTCTGAACTGGGATTCAGTAGTGTCTCTCTCACACACACACACAAACACACACACACACAAAACTACCTTTCTCCATATTAAGGAACACAGTATGCTAATACCCTCCATTAGTAAATGCTATCTTCTGCATTGTACAGGCACAAATTCTCAATTAGATTAGAATGTAAGCCTATGCGGCAGGGTCTTGCTATTTATTGTTTTACTCTGTACAGCACCATGTACATTGATGGTGCTATATAAATAAATAAATAAATAATAATAACAACAACAACAACAACAACAGGCCCCACCAGATGCAAACCAAGAGGAGGAGGGCACCCGACTGTGGAATGAGCTCCCTAAAGTGGTTCACCTGGCACCTACACTATACTCTTTTAGACGCCAGGTGAAGACCTTTTTTTTATTTTCTCAGCATTTTAACTGTCTATCAAATTAATTTTAACTTTGCTATTTTAAATTTGTATTTTAAATTGGTATTAATTTCTGCATTGCTGTTTGATTTTATCCTGGCTGTGTTTTTAATATTGTATTTTATATTATGCTTTTATACTGCTTGTTTTATATTTTGAATGGTTTCTATAGTTTTAATTTTTGTAAACTGGCCAGAGAGCTTCAGCTATTGGGCAGTACAAAAATGCAATAAATCATCATCATCATCATCATCATCATCAAAAAAATTGGACAGAAGAAACTGCCTTGTACTAAGTCAGACCATGGGTTGATATACCCTAGTTTTGTTGACACTGACTGGCAGTCTGGCTCTCCAGGATTTCAGGCAGGAGTTTTTCCAGCCCTACCTGGAGATACCAGGATTGAACCTGAGACCTTCTTCATGCAAAGTAGGGGCTCCACCGTTGAGCCACAGCACCTCCCATCAAGTAATCACCATCAAGAGAACAAACACATTTAAATTAAGTCAGGACGAATAAACATCAATTTCATTTTAAAGCATTTTAAAACTAAATAATTTAGATTTTCTTATTTCTCAGTTATATTAAGTGTCTCATTCTTTTTTTAAAAAAAAAGAAGGAAAATGCAGATTTCCTTTAAAATCAGGTGAACACAAACATGTAAGCCTACATAAGTAATGTCTTAAAACGGAATTATTAATATCCTAAAACTCAAGTCTTTGAACCAGATTGAAGTGACTGTTGTTCTTTATGAGAACTTTAGGGGAAATATTCAAGTCAAAGCATTATAAATGACATATTGGCCTTGGGGGATTACAAACTTTTTCATTTCCATAGGGCATAAAAGCCGTAACAGCCGGTCACCATAAAAAACAAAAAACAAATACAGTTTTAAATTGCAATCTGTCTTTTTATGTGGAAGGATACAAAACCAAAGTTGTCTCCATAAGGAAGGGAAATATGAGGGTGGAGGGGAAGACAGGGAGGAAAGTAACATAAAGGAGACAGCACTGCATTAAACAGGGCAGACCAAATTGCTGTTATTTTCCTTTATATTGTTACAGTGTTCTTTTCAACAATAGAAGTCAAATAGTTCACATTCTACATGACCCCAGTTTCATAAGGACAAGAATGCTCTTCTGATATCAGTATCAAAAATGTCACAGAGTTCTCAGAAAGGCTTCTTGGAAGGCTGATCACAAACACCAGGCACCTATGGAAAAGGGCAGATAACGCCATCCTCCACACGTATCTGTGCTGTTATCCACACCTACCCTGCTTTCTTAATATATACATGCTACACTATAGTGTTGTATTGTGATGCCTGGCTCTGCTGATTGGCAAATCTAGCATCTGTATCATTATTTCAGTTTATATTATTTGAGATAGGCAAATAAATTAAAATTGGCAGAACATTAAATAAATAAAAAAAAACTGACAAATTAATTTTCTTAGGACAAATGCCCCAAGAAGCTCTCAGTAGACTGCACAAAATTTAGGATAATGACTTTGAAGGCAAATTTAAGCTAACAACAACAACAACAACAACGAAAAGCTGGTTTAGGACACAAGCATATCATCATATTCTGCTATCAGGTTTTCCATCTAACATTAACTGCTTGTTAAGGGCAGAGAAAAACATGTAAAATGTGGTGGATTAGAGACAACTGCAGTCAATGCCCAGGGATGGCTATGAGGGTTTCATGCCCTACACATGGTTCTCTGAAAGGACAGCCAGAGAAGGAAATCTTGAACTGTGCTTCCTGATTGAACAGCATATGGTCAACACATGCCCATGTTCACTTCTGTAAAATATTAGCAAAGGTCCATTAGTACAGTGAATCATAATGACTGCTGACCAGCAGCCTCCTGGTGGTCCTGTAATTCCTCTGGCTCTCTTCTGTATGTTCTGCATTTTCCATTCTAATCGCTGTCGGGCAGATCAACTTTGGTGCCACAGTGAGCCAATGTTAACAGGCGTGGTTGGCTCTGGTGGCCATTGGCTAATCTGCTGAGATTGTCACAGAAGAGCTGCCTCCTGCTAGCCCTACAAACATGGCACCTTTGACAGTCACGGAAGATCTTAAAAGAGGAATACTAAAACCTGTCACCATCCTATGTGAAATTAAGCCACTTTATGGAAAGAAAATGTATTGACCAACCTTGAAATCTCTCACCTCAAAGAGAAGGCAAGACTTACAAATGTTTATGAAATAGGATATGCAACTAGCACTGTCACTTCCCGTTCTAGAGGAAACAGCAAAGCATTATGACAACACTTCAAAGTGAAAATTGTGGACCTGGGATAAAAAGAGATAGAGACCGGGGAGGGAAAAACCTTTCAAAATTTAAAATCACTTCCCAAAAACCAAACACTGGATCTTCTATTCCCAACCGTGGTTATCCCACAAGCCTAATTTGAGTGGAACAACATAATCCACTTAATAAACCAAGTCAGATAATCCCCCTAGCCTTCCAAAAGGGTTTCATTTGCAAGCAAAACCAACTCTCATATTGTGCATGTAGAAGAACTAAACCCCTTCTGAAATGGAAGGGCTCACGAGGATTCAAAGTATAGCCTAGCTACTCAGAAGCTATGCCAGATTTCTGTCATTCTGTTAATAATAAGGAAGCAAATGTTAATTACATAAGGAGTTATTTCCTTTCCTCTAAGCTGTATGCTGACCTCATGCCACTAGGTTTGTTTGCACAGCATTCTGCTACACTTTACTCTTGTGTACACACACCATAAGCTTAGCGATGGTCTGACTATATTATGTGTTGTGGATTCCTAGTCAAAATGGATTTACTACAGCATCATTCAGCCCTACCAGTTTTGGTAAGGATCCAAGAGCCTCATTCCACTAGAGAAGGAGACTAGAGTAAAAGCTTGTAATCTGTCGTACTAACAAAGTGGAGCTCAACAAGATCATGGACAGGGTTTAGAGGCTCAGTAGGACTTATGGTTTAACAACCTCTATTAAAAAAGAAGAAACATTATTTTCCCAAAACAGGTAAACAAGCAAACCAACTGAACACCACAGAAAAGATTCTGAGATGCTGAATGGTATTCTGGAGGGACAAGCATTGGAAGTCTAATCCTATTCAGTAAGCATGTTTAGAATTGCAGCCATAATATAATATAATATAATATAATATAATATAATATAATATAATATAATATAATATAATATAATAATGAAGAGATGATTTGTATAAAGTTCAGAAGACTTTAAACCTCCCAGTTTTAGCGTGAGTACAGAATGAACCAAGATGTCCAACAGAATCAATAAGACTGGTGCTTTAGCTTAATACGGTAATTAACAATCATAATAACAGACCAATCCAATCCAGAGGGTTGGACTTGATGGCCTTCCAACTCTACTGTTCTATAATTCTACAGGGGAAATCTCACAAGAGTTTGGATCTTAACATTTGGCCTTATGTGGTTCTAACAATATATTGACCATGAATAGCACAGTAATTCCCTTCCTTTGCCACTAGATGGCAACACACTACAGTATTCTATCTAACACATTAACTACTACATGATTTACTTTCACAGGACAATACCCCCCATATTCCATAAAATGAAAATTCCAGGTCTCCCTAATTTCCAGACTGCCTAATATTTATGTTTGATTTAACAATGCTTCAGATTCTCTTGATGTCCTTTCTTTCCTTTTTTTGAAGGGTGCAAATGAAATTACACAGTTTGGTTGCGGAAAGGATACACACTCAGAAGCAATCACCCCCCAGTACAGAATCACCACTATAGAGTGGGGGGGAATTATTTACAAATACTTTCAGCAGCCACTTGAAAGTGCCTCGCACCTTTCAACAACTTGAGAAAAGACACAAAAAGGAGATGGAAATGTTCACCCATTCAGAGTTAGGACAGCCAGCATTGCCCTCTCTAAATTGGCTTTATTACACCACCACACGACAAATGTTATTAGTTACACGGCAACGTGACATCACACTCAAAATATGATCTCCAACTAGCCGAGCCCACTGTTTTCAGGAAGAGGGTGGGCAGTTTGAAGTCACTAAAGCAATTACCAGTCAGGGAATTAACAGGCAGTAAACAGCTTGAGAAAGAGGTGAGGGGAAAGTTTACGGAAAACATTTCATGGCTCCACAAAACCAGACAGATGCCTGGATATTTTGCCCTTTATATAAGCTTAAAGGAATGATTTAAGCGACGAAAATGGTAGATGGGGGAGAGGGTTAATTTGGAATTCCTTCCCCCAATAATTCAGTGCACACATATCTGAACTGTAAGTACTCATCACAGATTAATCGGTTCTCTTGCAGTGACTTTTACACAAGCACAAGGAAAGAAAAAGAAAAAAGGAAACCAAGAAACAAACTAGGTGAGAGCCAGAACAGATTCTAACAAAACCAGTGTCATTTCAGGTCTCAGACTGCACAGTGAGATTCCACAAGAAGTATTTTTCTCCACATTAATCTCTTTTATTATTCATTTGGCTTGCATGAAAACAGGACAATCCCAGGAAGAAACACATATTTGCTTAGTGACTGGAAGACTATAAAAGTATCCAAGAAAATGATAACTGGAACCGTGCAGGGAATTTCCACATAGAAACATTAATCAATATTATTTGCATAAGACAGAATAAACATTTCATTTTACTTAAGCATTCTAAGTATCTTTTACTTAAGATACTAAATTACACACCAACTGAAACCTAAAACAGTCGTAAATATCATTTAGATAAACAATGCAAGCAGAAAGCAAAGTTTACTTCACCCAGTAATAAAGTCTAGTGGCTGCCAGAAAATGCCCTTAGGAATGCCAGTTTTTCACAATGGATCCTGACACTGATGGGTACAAAACAAAACAGAAAATTTCCCAAGGCTGCAGGTATATGGAAATACTAAAACACGATATAAAACATATCCAGAAAAGACCAGTGGATCAATCTTGACCATTAAAAGCCAGCAGAAACAAATTATTGCATCATTACATCTTTCAGCACTTCCAGAAAAGGGTCAGGCTCTGCAGAGGCTGCAACGGAAGGCCAATCCACAGTTGGAGAGTAGCCACCAGGGACACCTTTGCATATGCCATCTTCACAAACGTTTGGTCCAGGGTAGGCCAAACTAGACATGACGTTAAGCATCTCACCTGGGAGACATATTTAATCTTTTTTAAAACTATAAATAGCAGCTTCTCCTCCCACCCAATGAGGATCGGGAGCGCAGCAGACCGAGCAGAGAAATAGCTCTTTATTTTTGTGCTGCAATACAGATAGAAAACTCTCCAACCCCTAAATTTGCTATTTGAAGCAGGAGGGATGCTGCCTTTGGGGCCATGAAGCTCTTAGCCACAGCGATTGCTAGAAGACCAAGGGAAGGAGATTCTTCACGAATCAAGCCTCTACCTGGCTCTTAGAAAATATAGGGGGCAGGGGGACTTGGGGGGAAGAAAGTCTCACACAATACAAACCTCTCTAAAGAAAAGTCGCTCTATTCCACAATTAACACCGCAAACGTGGCATGTTGGTTCAGAGCCGGCCTTGCAATTCAAGCAGGCTTGCTCAATGCGTTGGATTTGTGCAAAGTGCAAAGTTAAGCGCAGCACACCATCCAGACTCCCTCCACCTTATATTTCCTTTGACTAGTAGAAACCTTGCCGCAGGCCTGTACTTTAGAGGCCTGACAGGGAGGTGTCTATAACCATGCTTAATAATGCTGTTATTTTACCACAAGTTCTCAAGGTTCAACAGACAGCACTAAGCTTTGCCCTTAACTAAATTCTACTTTGATTAAGTTAGCTGATTTGCCTGTCATAGACATGGGGAGAAATAACATTAAGAGAAAGGAGGGAGCCAGTAGTGCAATTCAAAATTCCAGGTCCCTTCTTTCCCTTAGTATTGTTTCTCCCCCAGTCCTTCGCAACTGTACACAAATAGCCGATAGGCAACCTGTAAGTTTGCGGCTCCTTTTGACAGCTGAAACACAAAAGGAAATTGACTAGGAAAGAGTAGACATATCGGAGAGTCATAACAGCACACTTGACAAAAACTTTTAAAAATTGTGACACCCCCCTCAATTGCACATTTTTGAGGCACCGAGAAATAAAAAACAAAAAAGGGGAACAAAAAGCAGTAGCAATTGGAGCAGGGAGGGGGCCAGGAAGAGACGACAAGACGGGTTCTGCCACACAGTCTCCTGGGATAGGTGCCTGGGCTGGCTGGAGAACTGTGGAGGAACAAGGGGGAGAACAAGCAAGCCCGATGGCCTGTCAGGCGCATCTTTTGTTGTTCCATGAACAACCAACCCAATGTGGCTTATTTGCAGGTTGGCTTGATGTGAAATCTGAACCTGCCCAATGGCTTAAATCAATCTCTCTCTCTCTCTCTCTCTCTCTCTCTCTCTCTCTCCCTCTGTTGAAACATGAAGGAGAACAAAGAGAATTTAAAGACTGCTTTGAGAAAGATGCTGAGGTGACAATCAATTGCAGCTCACAACAGGGCTGCTTCACACAATATTCACGTGGTGGGTGGGTGTTTTTAAAGAGGGATGCACTGCAGAACAGAGAGCACATTTCCCAACAGAATGATGAAAGGCACCTCTGATTTTTAAGCTCTATATCCTCTGTTTTGGTGAAGTTTACAGTAAACTAGAAAAAAAGTACTTCTGCATTTTCAGTAAGTTTCCACACATTTTAAAATAATTGCTACATGCCTGTGTTCTTAAGCATCCGGCCCTACAACAGAGAGGTTCTCCAACATGATTTATGGCAGCTACTTCACTGGGATGGGGCCACAGAATAGAGAAAGTACACAAGAACTTATGCACAGTCTTATGAACCACTGTACTTGGAAATTAGCATGCATCTTAAATGAAATAACTTTCCAATTGTGATGTTGACTGATCAGCTTAATTTTCGTTTTTCAAACTCACCCTCTCTCAGCGTTTCCACTAAATGATGAATATGAGCCAACCGTGCGATATGGCTGCAAGAAAGGCAAATGCTATTTTGGGCTGCATTAATAGAAGTATAGCTTCCAAATCACGTGAGGTACTGGTTCCTCTCTATTCGGCCCTGGTTAGGCCTCATCTAGAGTATTGCGTCCAGTTCTGGGCTCCACAATTCAAGAAGGACGCAGACAAGCTGGGTCGTGTTCAGAGGAGGGCAACCAGGATGATCAGGGGTCTGGAAACAAAGCCCTATGAAGAGAGACTGAAAGAACTGGGCATGTTTAGCCTGGAGAAGAGAAGATTGAGGGGAGACATGATAGCACTCTTCAAATACTTAAAAGGTTGTCACACAGAGGAGAGCCAGGATCTCTTCTCGATCCTCCCAAAGTGCAGGACATGGAATAACGGGCTCAAGTTAAAGGAAGCCAGATTCCAGCTGGACATCAGGAAAAACTTCCTGACTGTTAGAGCAGTACGACAATGGAATCAGTTGCCTGGTGAGGTTATGGGCTCTCCTACACTAGAGGCATTCAAGAGGCAGCTGGACAACCATCTGTCAGGGATGCTTTAGGATGGATTCCTGCATTGAGCAGGGGGTTGGACTCGATGGCCTTGTAGGCCCCTTCCAACTCTGCTATTCTATGATTCTATGATTCTATGCATCTAATGAGCAATCATACACACACACACACACACACACACACAAAATGTTTGGGAAAAGGCCACATTTGCACTTAATAATAACAAGCCAGAAATCCTGGTTTACTGTGAATGAGCAGAATGCTGGGTGAAAACTCCGCACACAGGTTAGCGGCAGAACAAACAGAAATTAAATGAAATGAGACCAAGGTCAGCTAGTTTGAACACTACAACAGCTTCATGTGGCAGAATCAGAGTAGAAAGAAGTATAGGCCCATGAACATCTTTTGTGGTAGCCATATCCCAAGTGAGGATGCACTCAAATGTGGACCCCACCGAAAGCAATACAATGCAGTTATACCATTACCCCTTGGTCCAAATCTTTGAAGTGCATGGAGAAGGGTGCAGATCTAAGGCCAGTTGTTTTACACACACACACACACACACACACACACATCCTTTAACCTGCAAACTGCAGTCCTTCTACCAGCTTAAAGCTTCACCTGCCACTTATTAAACTCCTCTTGATAGGTAAACTATTTACAACACTTTAACCTGATTGTCAGCCCTGTACTTCATGTGGGCTCAAACCTGCAAGCAGCTGCTCTCCGCTGCTAGTGTTTCGTGGCAGAATGAGAACAGCACACTTGCACAAACCGCAGTCCTGACAAATTTTCAGGAAGCTGGGGCTGTTTTTAAGATACACCATATTATTAATGTCCCGCCTTTTTCCCAGTACTCAGACTCAAGGCAGTTTACAAGATTAAAACATGTATAATTAAAACATATAAATTACAAAAGTTAAAACAGAATTAAACCTACAGTAAAATTAAAAATATGTTAATATTCTTTTTTTAAAAAAAAACACCTAACAGATTAAAAGGGGGTAGGAATCCAATACATTAACACAGGTCCAGTATAGTTCCAAAAGCCTGCTGAAACAAAAACGTTTTTGCCTGCCTCCGAAACTGTATCAGAGGGAGCCAGCCTAGGCTTCCTGGGAAGGGAGTTCCAAAGCCTAGGAGAAGGCCCTCTCCCGCGTACCCATCAGGCGTGCCTGGGATGTTGGTGGGACTGAGAGAAAGGCCTCCCCAGAAAATCTCAGAGCACAGGCAGGCTCCTATGGGAGAATATGGACTTTCAGATAACCTGGACCTGAGCCGTAGAGGGCTTTATAGGAGATAACCAGCACTTTGAATTGAGCCCGGAAACAGACCAGAAGCCAGTGAAGCTGTTTTAACAGGGGAGTTGTATGCTCCCTGTAACCAGCCCCAGTCAACAATCTGGATGCAGCTCTTTGAACCAGCTGAACTTTCCGAACAGTCTTCAAAGGCAGCCCCACACAGAGCACATTACAATAATCCAAACAGGATGTAACTAAGGCATGTGTCACTGTGGCCAAGTCCGCCATCTCAAGGATGTTGGACTTGTTGCAGCATAACTCGGGCTCCCCCAGTACTGAAAAATGCCCTCCTATCCTGGTTTTTCCCCAACATTTCCACCCAGAATGCCTGCATGTAAGACACCTGTTTGAAAATGGGCTCAATAGTAAAAATTCTCACAAGATAAGCAAGTACATTTCTCTAACTGAAGAGCTATTAAAAATGGTCCTTCCCGGTTTTAAACATGGCCACAGGGCACAGAGCTGTAGAAAAGAGCCATAAAACATCAATGTTAGGCAGGAAAACTCACATTAAAATTCCTGTGGAGATGGGTTGTATACATTATGGCAGCAGTACTATTAATACTAATTACAGTAGTTTAAAAACAATAAAATCAAGCCGCCCAGGGATATACTTCACTAGCAAGTGAAACTCCCTTTTTATGAAAGGAGAGAGAGAAGAGATTGACCATAAGTAATAGAACCGCTGCTCAAGAAAGAGAGCTGCATTTTACTGTAAAGAGACTGGGAAAATCAATCACTTGACAATGGTTTTTTCATGCTTTCAAGCAGAGGATCAGAGACACACTAGCTTCTCATTCTGGAAAGAACATGCTAAAACAACCTTCCCCAACCTGCTGCCTCCAGATGTTTTGAACTTCAACTCCCATCAGTCCCAGCTAGCATGCCCAACAGGCAGGAATTTTGAGAGAATTTATTTATTATATTTTTAATCGGTCCAATAACCAATATTCTAGTCTAAAACATCTGGATGGTATCAGGCTAGGGAAGACTGTTCTAAACCTTAACAGCTTTCACAAATTAAAACTCTCTCCCCTGTGCATCAACACTGAAGAAGAAAACAGGGAACGAATAACCTGTGACCCATATCATCTTCCAACTGGATTTATTTGACACATACAGTACCCAGTTTCCCACTGTGACTGGGCTCACACAACACACTAAGACCAGGTTCAGACTATGATGATGGGAGGGGGGACCTTGTTGTAGGGGTTGTGGGGTGGTTAAGAAGCCACTCCTGCCAGACACCTGACCGGGTTTGGATGATACAATAACCTGTGCCACATCGTGGTTAATTAGGGAAATGGCGTTTGCACAAGTAACACATGTGAAGTGGGGGAAAGAAGCCATGGTGGCTTCTTTTCCCCTTGAGATCATCTAAACTCAACCTAAGCCACCCTGCAAATAAGCCACAGTGGACTGGTTGTTCGTAGAACAATCCATGGTATGCCAGACAGATGACTGGGCTTGCCGTGGCTTGTTCTCCCCCTCAGCCCTCCATCAGACTCCAGCATGTATCCTAGTCACTTTTGTGTCAGAATCCATCATGTCTCTTTGCCTCGGCCCCCTCCCCGCTCTGATTGCTACCCCTTTTCGTTCACCTTTTTTCCCCCAGTGTTTCGAAAGCACGCAAACGGGGTGACATTTTTTAAAGTATTATTATAATTTCCAGTAGTGCAAGAGTACACTTTTGCCTGTTCAATATGTGTAGTCTTGACTTGTCAGTTTCCTTGTAGTTGAAGCTGTCAAAGGGGGGGCTGAAGTGGAGTCTGTAATATAGATAGAAACTGACATGGTGATACTGCAGATAGGCTACTTTGTGCACAGTTGCCAAGGTCTGCCGGGCTGAGGGTGATGGTGGGGGAATAATACTAAGGGAGAGAAGGAACCCATGTGCAGAAGCACCGAAAAAGTGGGGGGTGCAAGAGCAGTAGGTGCACCAAAAAGGAGGGAAGACAATATCTCCCACTTGGCAATGAAGTCTTCTAGCTATTAAGTGATGAACTGACATTGTAGGACAGGGCAAATTTTAATTTTGTCCTCTCAAAAATAACTATGTGACACTCAATGAAGACAGGCTCTGGATTAAGGAGTTACAAAGTATGCACATTTTAGGTGCAGACAGCAGCTAGTCTTCTTTGGCCTGCCTTTGAAGTAAGCAAGAACATGCTTTGTTTTTTGGCTTCAGAATCCCTAGAGCGAGTGCCCAGTATTTCCCATTGTGGGAGGTACACAATTCCCTTTGTCCAACTAGTACTACTGGGCATAAAATCCAAGACATCTGATTGAAGACATTACAATGTTATTAAACTGATGTGGTGAGAAGGCAAAACTCCCTTAGAGACAAGGCTGATGCCATAATATATTGCCATTCTTATTCTCCCCCCCCCCCCCGTCAATTGGGTTGGGTGGGGGGGAATTGCCAAGTATTTAAAGCAGGAAAAGTCCCCCTAAAGTCGTATTTTTGGCTGTCTTTTGTATTTGGAAATGGAAAAAGAAGCACTTGGGTTCTGCTGTCATTGAGCAGGACAGCTTATAAATCTTGGGTGAACAAATGCACACATTCGCTACTCAGTTAGCTGGACTCTAAGAACTCTTGAGTTGCCACTAGAAAGGTTGAGATTAAGAAAGACTGCTGTTTGGATTTTAGGAGGAGGCAGTCAATGGCAGAAGGACTCATAGAATTGCTTATTTATTCATGCATTCAATGTAATAGTCACTCTATAACAAATTGTTCTCAGGGTGACTGACAAAAACTCAGACAAAAGAAACAAAAATCGATATATATCCATATATATGATTAACATTAAAAACAGCACAAACATCCTTTTAAAACTGGCTGTCTAAAGCATAACAAGCAGCAACCATTAACAGTTCTAAAAAATTTCACAGAGTTAAAAAAAAACACTTTTAAGACACAAATTGAGCAGCAAGAATATACAGCAGAAGCTAAAAAGAGATTTTCCTGGCAACAAAAATGCATTAGAGTACTGCCAGGCAGACCTGTCTGAGAGGCATTCCATACCTGCAGAGCTACTGCTGAGACAGCCCACTGCACCTCAGTATAAAAGAGCACTGGGAACAGGCCTCTGATGTCTCGAGGAAGGGGAGACATTATAGAGGTGTATAAAATTAAGCATGGTGAGGAGAAAGTGAATAGGGAGACATTTTTCTCCCTCTCTCACAATATTAGAACCTGGGATCATCCATGAATCTGAATGGTGGGAGATTCAGGACAGATAAAGGGAAGTACTTCATCACGCTGCACATAGTTAAACTATAGAAGTTGCTACCACAAGATATAATGACCACCACCAATTTGGATGGCTTTAAAGGAAATTGGACAAATTCCTCGAGGAGAAGGCAATCAATGCCTACTAAAGTCCTGATGGCCATATGGTACCTCTATAATCCGCCTAGGGTACTAGGGTATTCTGTATATAGGTGGGGTATAAATTTAATCATCATCATCATCATCATCAGCTGAGGCAGTATGCCTATGTACACCAGTTGCTGGGGAACATAGGCAGCAAGGTGCTATTACTCTCATGTCCTAATTATCATGTCCTATAGAAAGCTGGTTGCCACTGTGTGAAATGAATGCTGGACTAGATGGACCCTTGGTCTGATCCAGCATGGTTCTTATGATAATTAGGCATGAGTAGGAATAGACATTTATCTATATCACTGCAAAGGCATCACCCAAAAAAGACAACTGGCTAGCACCGAACAAACGTTAGAACATTAAATAGGAACAAGACTCTGTAAGATACACAGATGTTATTTCTGTACTTCCTCCCAACATATTGCACTGTGTTGCTTAGTAGTCGTATTTAAAACAGGAAATACAAGCCTTCCAAAGTGTAAGCCATCCTTCCTTCCTGCAAAGTTAGAAGGATGACGAGTACAAAAACACATTAAAGCTAAGATAGCTAGAATAATTTTTCAGGGTGACTAACAAGCAACACTGAGCCTTCTCTGCTCTATTTTAACCAGGGCAGCAGAGGGATGTATACCTGTTAACTATTAGATTACATTTCCCATCAGTCCAATAACAGAGCTGTATTAAACCTTAGCACCTAAGTGTCTAGTATCAGAATGGTGATAAACTTGCACAAATATACCCAGGCTTTTCTTTAGGGCTTTGTCCAACATTATTCAAAGAGAGTCCAAGATGGTTTGATAGGGTGGTTGTATTTTAGAATGATATGGATAATTGCTTTACGTGTGCTAAATTCGGCATGTTTTAATTTTGTTGTAAGTCGCCTTGAGTCTTTGTTGAAAAGAGCATCTAAGAAATTTAATAATAATAATTCAAGCCTGCTACAGTAGGATGAAATAATTTCATCTTGATTTCCCTGTTTCTCTAATTGTATTAAATACTATCCAACGCCATCCCCATGCCTCGTCCATGTGAACGGTACTCAATTCATGTACTGCAGTATATGTGTACAACCCACATAAACACCAATCACAGCAGTGGCAGGGCCCATGCATTCTTGGATCATGTGATGGGGAATGTCTGAATGCCCCTCTGTTTAACCTGCAAAGAGCATCTTGAATCACCATCTTAAGTCTTGAAGATGAGGCTTTTATCATACAGTATGCTATCGTTCCTAAGTTTTCATATTAGGTTTTCCTAGAATTTTTTTTTAAGTGCCTGCATTTTTATGGGTAACAGGCTCTCCTATCTCCAACTCCAACTTGAAATTTCAACTACTGTAGTGGTGGCCATATGTTTTATTTTACAGTCTTATTTGAAGGCATCCTCTATTTGAAGGGCTGCGCAGTCAAAGTCCAGTTTAAAGATAAAGAAAAATTCTCCACTATTGTGAGATGTATTGTATTTCTATATAACTTATTTCTAAATTTGCATCTAGATAAAAAATTAGCATATGCAAATCAGCATCAACTTTCTATCCTCTTTTTTGGCAATGTATTTCCTCTTCAAGGCGTGACTATTCAACTACTTGAATGTTTTGATATCTCTGAACCAGAATTTTCCAATGATCGGTTTTGTTTAATTATTTAATGTTACCATTGAACTCACAGGAAAACATTTCTTACAAGGCGAAACTAACTTCTGCAAAGCAAGAATAATAAACGAGCATATTAGACATTTCAATTTCCCAAACAGATCTTTGTTCCCAAACCATGTTGTAGCTATTCTTACCAGACATATGATTTAAGATTTCAATAGTACACTGAAAGAAGAAACTAAACAGTACCTCGGGCACACCCTTGGAGAAGAGTACAATACCACAAAGACCAACTTCCATGCAGTTGGGTCAGGCGGTATCAGCAATATTCCCAGTAACATTGTGTAGGGGATTACATAAACAAAAACAAAAACCAGAGAGAGAGATAAAATTCAAGTTTTGAATCTTTTTTCCACATACATACCTTTTCTGGAAATGTAAATTATCTTCCTTAGAACTGTGGAAAATGTTCATCATACCTTGAACAAAATTCAGCAAGGTCACTCTGGGAGAGGGTGGAAGGAGAAATAAACTGCTCTGCATGCTGGATCTGGCCCAGATCTGCCAGTTGCCTGTCTCTACTGTAAGCCAAGATGGACTACCAGAAGATTCAGAAAAATGGCATGTAAATACATTAGGCCAAATTGGATGCAACATAGAATCATAGGATAGTTGAGTTGGAAGGGGCCTATAAAGCCACCAAGTCCAACCCCCTGCTCAATGCAGGAATCCATTTTCAAGCATACCTGACAAATGGTTGTCCAGCTGCCGCTTGAATGCCTCTAGTGTGGGAGAGCCTACGATCTCCCTAGGTCATTGTTTCCATTGTCATACTGCTCTAACAGTCAGGAAGTTTTTCCTGATGTCCAGCCAGAATCTGGCTTCCTGTAACTTGAGCCCATTATTCCATGTCCTGCACTCTGGGATGATCGAGAAGAGATCCTGGCCCTCCTCTGAGTGACAACCTTTGAAGTATTTGAAGAGTGCTCTCATGTCTCCCCTCAATCTTCTCTTCTGCAGACTAAACATGCCCAGTTCTTTCAATCTCTCCTCATAAGGCTTTGAATCCAGACTCCTGATCATCCTGGTTGCCCTCCTCTGAACACGCTCCAGCTTGTCTGCAACCTTCTTGAAGTGTGGTGCCCAGAACTGGACGCAATTCTCAAGATGGGACCTAACCAGTGCTGAACATCATGCCAAAGCCTTATAATGAGAAATGTTGGGGTGGTTGATACTGAATCATTCCACTGCTGCTGCTTTTCCCCACTCCCATCCATTAATTTCCTTCTCCCCATCCATTTTTCTTCCTATAAGGCTCCAAGACAAGAATTAAACTCCAACAGGAAAAGCACAGGAAAGGGAAGGATTCAGTACCCCTTCTTGCCCGTCCCTTAAAGAATATTTTAAATCATCCTCAATTGTTTTATAGGGATTTTGCAGCAATCCAATTCTGACACACAGGTCTGCTGCCTCCATATCTAGCTTGGACCTTAAGATATAACTGAAGAATGCAATTAACTTACGACCCTTAATGTTGGACTGCACTTTTCCATCTACATACTAAAGAACTGCATATCAAAAGCAAGGGGAGGTACAATAAATTCCTTTCACATATTCAAGCACAAGTAGGGAGAGCGCAAACAAGGTCACACAGGTGCTACTCAAGGGTAATGGGGCTTATGGATAAGGAAGACACAGAAGCAAAATATTCAGCCCTCAAGTTGCCACATGAAAAGATACATACAGGATTTCGAAGTTACATCTATCCACCCTTTGCAGTGAATGGCACAATGTACGCACCACAATGTATGAAAAGACAGGTGCACGCTAAAACACACAAGCATGCTTGAATTCACAGATGTATTGTATTGAAGTTAAGGTAGATGCGTTTAAATAAGTACTTTTCACCTACTGAGAAGGTGCAAAAATGAGGGAGGGAGAGGGAATGCTGCTTTCACCCAGTGAAAGGAGAATGGGAAAGGAAGACTTAACTCCACAATTGACTTTTAGTCAATAGAGCTCCGGCTATTGGGCGGTATAGAAATGTAATAAATAAATAAATAAATAAACTTTTTTGACCCTACCAATATTTATTAGTGCTGATTGCAAAGTGACAGGACAAAATATTGCTGATATTGTCAGAGCTATTTTTTCTGGTTGAGTGAAGGCCCCTAAAGACTTGAATGCAACTAAGATTCACTACCAGATCTTTTGCTAGAGAGCCCTCAGTCCGCTGTCCCTTTTTTTCCACCCCAAAGATTTGTTATACAACTAAATAATGTTTATGTAGAGCAGCTGTGGAACATAATGGGAAAGCCTACAATGCACTTGGAACATCCTAAGTGTAACAAGCTGAGAACAAACCACCACCTAACAGTACACTTACACAAATGCAAGTAGAACTGAGTCATATTATTTATGACAACCATTCAGACCTCTTCACAACTAGCACTCCTGATGACTAGGCCCCGGTCACTATGTATTTAAAGGGGGGGATTGCAATTCTGCTTCCCACTAAATTCTGTAACACTAGGAATGATATTCAAAGCATTTTATTTATACCAAATGTAATTAATCTGAGCCAAATTTGGATTAAATAAAGGCTTCATATGCTTCTACAAAGTTGTTCCATCAGAAACTTCTTCTGTAGAAGAATCGAACAGAGGATAAAGACGCGCAACGCTATTTTATAACTGGACAAAACCAATGGGCAAGTGATAGTCTAAATGGCAGGGTTGGGGGAAAACTGTCTACAAACAAGTATGGAAGGAAAACCCCTTTTCTCAAGCTAGAAGCTATAGCCTTGCATCATCTCTGCCCTTTTCTCATCATCTATCCATCTCCTTTGGAACAGCTAGCCAGGGTGGTTCGTCTCCTAGTAACATCACTGTAACAAAGGCATCAACCAAGAATAAGTAATGCCTCCAACATCTTGCTGCATTTTTTATTTCATTTCAACTCATTTATCCCTGTCATTTAGGTTTGCACTTGCTCCAAAACAAAGGTTACTTGTGAAAAGCTTTTTTTTAGGGCTTTATCTCGTAAACTTGAAGACCTATAACTGGAAGAAAGAGTGTTCCACCCCAAAACAGGGTTAATATATTTGCCCCTAGTTAACATATTTGCCGCTAGTTAATATATTTGTCCCCAGTTTTACCAATCAGGAAGGTCCTCAAATACTTCTTGGGATTGCTGTGAAGATGGGGAAATTTAGTGAAGATGTGATTTTTCAGAACAAAAAAGAGCATGTTGTTTAAAGTGATTGAAATATGATCACAATCTGACTGAACAGAATCTAATCTGAGAGTTTGATAAGGAAATTCTTGTGTGAAAGCTGTTTTTCCAAGTCAAGACCTGATTATTATTATTTTAAAAAATAACCATAGATGGATATGCAGCCCAATACTTTTTACGAGAGGAAATCTCATCGAGTTCAGTGGGACTAAAACTCAGTAGTGCCATTCATAAAGCCAATTTTTACTCTTATTCCATATTTTCTACAACAGAATTAAAGGCTACAATCCTAAACATATTTGCTAGGGAGTAAGCCTCTTTGAACACAGTGGGATTTACTTCTTAGTAAACATGCCTAGTATTGCAGCATTTGCTTTTACTGCAACTGTGAATGGTGTTGTCCATGTAAATTTTTCATTGACTGCAGGGAGTTGTGCAAAGGGAATTAATCAGGATTGGAACTTTGGAGCAAAGCAAATTGTTTCACCCTATACTAGTACAACACACAATGCACTAGAAGAGAGAGGAATACAGCTTCCCAAAGTGATATTTGAGGATTTAAACTAAATATATGGATGCAACATAAACAAGATCTGAATTTATGTTGTGCTGAATTTATTTTGTGCAAAAAGGTTCTGCATAGATGGAGCAAAAAGTTCATATCTATATGTGACCAGGATCACCACCATCTCTCAGAATGTAAGGTCAGGGAAAAAAGACTAATAGCACAACCCTATGCAAGTTTAGCCAGAAATAAGTCCCAATTACTTAAATGGAACATACTCCCAGATTAAGTACATATCAGACTGCAGCCTAAATTATCTCATAATTTAACTAGTGTGCCAGAAAATCTCTGGCAATTATCATAATTTTATTCCAATTCTAATTTTAAGGATTGTATTGAAATCTCATGAAGTCTTACTGATTTTTTAAAATCAGATTCTTTTAAAGGAAAGGAGAACAGAAAAGAATTGCTTGCCTCCAAGTAATCTGCCTCTCTTTTTATAATCAATAGCAAGAGACACAATTTTGTACGTGCCGGAAAATGGGCAGTACAAGAATCTGGAACACCCAACATGAAGGTTGGCGAGAACAATAGAAAGAAACAGGAGAGTTACTTGGGAGATTTTTCTCACCCCTGCTTAATTATTGTTTTTAGGAAGATCTGAAACTTTCCAGGCAGAATTTCCTGTCCTCAGCTCAGTGATGGAAATTCTCATGACGTCTTCTGTTTGGTTTCCTTTGCGGAGCAAGCTTAGAGCGGGGCTACAAACATTCCCTCCCACTTCACCAAATCTTGTTACTTAATACCTGAGGCTAAGGCGACCAGATGCAAAACAAGGCATGGCTTGTGAACCTTTACTAGTTTTGGAGAAGAGAGAATTCCAGCAGGTGTAGCTTGCATGGCAATTCCTTCTTCTACACAACTGTTGAAAGGTGCAGGGACCCTGTCCTCTTTTTCATCTAATCTAAGCTGGGATGTGAAAAGAAAACATTACAAAGTAATCAAAACCTTATCCTTGTACTGAAAAAAAATGAACAAGTCACATCTGAGTTCATCTTAACATATATTCCATTATTTATAGTCACCTATGAATGGAGCTTGGTATTCTTCCTTTTTATATATTAATCCATTAGGAAAAGTGGAATTACTGTCCAGCTTATTTTTTCTTAAGGCAATAAAAGTAATTCAATGCATATAGTGAAATAGCAGTTCCTTAGCAAAAAAAAAAAAAAATAGACTCGGGGGAAAGTTGGATTAGACGGAGTCTGAGTTTTGGCAATGTTAGCATCTTTAATTACTTTCCTTCTATATTACAAACACAGAGCACACTTCAGGCTTATAGGGGCAACTCAAACCCCAAGGGTCATTACTCAGACATCTTGGCAAAAGTGAACTTGGAATGAAAAACTGTATGGTTAACAATGAACTGTGACTGATAGATAGATAGATAGATAGATAGATAGATAGATAGATAGATAGATAGATAGGATTCTGTTTAAAATAGTTTCGTAGTCATATATTTGGAAGGAATCCATACAGAGCAGCAATCATTCTGACAAAAACACAAGCACAGAGCCAAAATCCAGCAAGCGGTTTATACAGTTGACAGATGTATACAGTACACATGCATACATTGAAACCAAAAGCACATAGGCATCAAGTATTAGCACAGCGCATGGCCCTTTAAAATACAGGAGGAGGAGTAAGGAGTTGCTCAGAGGTAGTGTCATTGTTTGAATAATTCTTTGTCGCCTACACTACGCACATGCACACATACGCTATTGATTAATTAATTTAATGGAGTTATAAGCTAGGGGGTCTCCAGCATGGCACCCACCCACATGGCACCAACCGTTAGGGGACCAAGTTCCCTTTCCTCCAACTGAACCTGCCGCTGATTACTTGTTCCAAGGGGAAGGCAAGACAACATGGTGGAAGGGAGAGAGAAAGAGCGAAGTTAGAGGCAAGAGGGCAGAAAAACAGCGAGGTAAAGAGAAGGGGGACAAAAATAGTTGGAGGCTGGGAGGGGGAGTATTCCATTTTTAGGCTCGCCAGTTTTTACTGCAAGCATCTGTAAGCTGAGCAGGGAGTTTGTTCATGAATTCTGGGAACTTTTTCAGGGGGGGTTTCACTTTTGTGTAAAAAGCAATTTGCCCAAATTACAACTGAAAATTTGTGTAATTTGCACAAGCTGGGGGCAAAAATTCTGCAAATTGCTTTTTATACTTTTTGTTTTTTTTTAAATGGAAATCCACAAGCTGGTCCGACTCAACGGAGATCGAGTAGGGGCAGCTCACAGGAAACCAAACCAAAGTCCAGGGGCCGAGCTTACTAAAGTTCAGCGAGCTTCGCACCCACCAGGCAAATGAATTTGCTTTTGTTTTTGAAACAAAACCTACCAGCCAGTGTGGTGTAGTGGCTAAAGTGTTGGACTGGGAGTCGGGAGATCCAGGTTCTAGTCCCCACTTGGCCATGGAAACCCACTGGGTGACTTTGGGCCAGTCATAGACCTCAGCCCAACCTACCTCACAGGGTGGTTGTTGTGAGGATAAAATGGAGAGGAGGGTTATATACAGTGCCTTGGGTTCCTTAAGGAGGAAAAAATTGAGGGATATGAATCCAGTAATAAATAAAATAAACACCAGCACTACCCCTGCACTCTTACTTGGCCTTCATTGCCTCAGCTTTGCAACAGCCTGAGGCAATGGCCTACAGCAGCAGTCGGCAGCATTTTTAAAAACCTTCTATGCTGTTTTGAGTTGTCAGAGAGGAAGCAGCAAGCTGGACAGCTGCAGCCACTGCCATCTTTATTTTCCCACAATACCTCTGGGACCCGACATAGCATCATTATGTCAGGGGCTGGGCCTAGAGATGTAAAATTTCCAGAAGCCATGGAAAAAGCCCATTTTTTCCAGGGAGGAAATGGAAATTTTCAGAAAATTGAAATAATGCAATGTTAGATTGAAAGTCACTTTGTTACTTTAGGAACATAAAATGTAATTATGAACAAGTTGATTTGGCATAAAATTATTACATTTGGTATATTAAAAGTATAGTGTATTCAAACAATTATTACAAAGTGAATTTACTTTTTTACTTTCTGGGGTAACAAATGGAGCTACAAGCTTCTAAACTGTTAGGAACACCTGAACTGTAAGGAATCTCTTTGTTTTTGCCAGTTTATGATGAGCAGGCAAAAAAAAATTTAGAACAACAACAACAGAAGAAACCATCAACACTAGTAACAAAGAAAATTATTTATGTCTTTTCTAGACCTCCACAGTGTCAAGCAGACATAAAGCACCCATTCCCATAAAAAGAACTGAAAAAAAGGGGGGACCAAGATTCAATGAATATGCATGAAATTTAATCAGACTGATTTCCTGAGCTATAGCTATCACTATCAGTTTCAGTCTCTGCCTCAATGGCAGTGCCCCCGAGAGGCAGAAATGCATCTTGTTCTTCAATTTGAAAGTTGTAGTCTCAGTTTGCAATCCAGGACTTGCTTGTCCTCGGTGCACAGAAACTGTAATAGTCTGATACTATACAAAGTTTTTAGAAATCATTTGAAGAAGTAAATACCTGAACACCCTGTCTTAAACATTTTATTCATCATGGTAAAATAAAACATCCCATAATCCATTTTTCTTCATTTTTTTTTTCAATTTTTCAGGAAAAACCCAAAAAAGGTTTCGGGTAAAAAACAGGGGGGGGGGTGTTTTTCCCTAATTTTTTCATATATTTTTTTCAGGCTTTCACAACTGTAGCAGGGCCAAGAGGCATTCACACACAAAGGGATGCTAGCATTAGCCCTGGTTGGCCTTGATAGAACACGTGAACGCCGGCATTTGCTCACCCATGTCGAGGGCTGATCTTTATTAATACACATACTACACAATTGTTGGTGCCCACCACAGTGGGTTGCAGTGTGCGTGCGTCACAGTTGTGAATAATCAAGCCACCCTGCCTCGATTGGCACATCACGATAAGCCACGGTGACCACCTTGAATATTCACAAAGGCAGCCAGCACATACTGCAACCCACAGTAGCTTATTTAAGCAACAGTAGGTGCCAGAGATCATATGAATCAGCACATATTCTAGCATGAGGATAGGAACAATGACAACTCCAAATGCCACAAACTGCAGAAACAATCCTTAATAGATGGGCAGAGCAATTAACAGAGGACAACAGCTGCTAATTTGAAGAAGCTGCAACATTCAAAAAGGGGGGATCTTTTAAAGCAAAAGAAATACAAAGAACCAAGCATTTCAATCTGAAAAGAGAAACTGCTACTACATGTTTACTGCAAAATACTGGAGATACCATAGATTCTCATCTCCTGAATGGCTCACATCGGGTGTGCTGCCAAGGAGCTGCAATGCTGCAGTATTAGCTATGCTAGCCAATCACCACTGGAGTGTCTCAGACAGTTTGCTTGGACACACACTACCAAATTCTACTAATGGCATTTTTCTACATTGTTTGTGTAAAGGCGTCCAGAGGATAAATGAGGGAAATGTTTACTTCACTAGACATACCATAGTCAGATTAACACCAGCAAACATTACAGCTAATATAGAACACAAGTAGAAATTTGTTTTATAATGCATTCATCCCATTAGTGGCAGGCAGACATCCTTGACTATGTAAGAACTCTTCCACAATATTTTCAATGGTTTGTAATAATCACTGTGGCAACTGCTGTTGCATGCACACTCCCAGCAGGAATTGGCACTATTAGGACACATCTGTTATTGTAACTTCTGCAAAAAGGTGTGTGTGAAAATATATGTATTACATATGAGAGACAGACTATGCAAATAACTAAGAGCAGAGATCAAACAATAAAGAGGGACCAACACATCAAGCCAGTCTGCATGTAGTGATGGCAAATTGTGGGTTAATAATGGCACAAATTTCCAGAGCCATGTGCCACTCTCGTATTTTAATATGCAGCCTCCAGTCGGCCTGATCTGTGATTGCTCTGTGACTTACAAACCCCAACAATATGGGTTAATCATGTGTTAAACAACCCAAAGTTAACCTATAATTAGTTGTTAGATTAACTTTGATTTACTTAGCCCAGGATTAACCCATAGCATCAAGGTTTGGGTTGATCGGAGACTGCATATTCAAAATGGCAGCATCATGCACCAGGCATGTGCCACAACAGCACTATTTGCTGCTGTGATGTACAAATGAGCCTGATCATGTATATGTGTTAGTAGAAACACATAAGTGCTATGGAAAGTTGGCCAATGTTAATACATTCTAGCCCTTTACATAAGTTTCATTTCTGTCTATGGCATGATGGAAATCAAGCAATTTGAGCTGATGTTCTATTGAAAATAAGAAAATAATCTCTCTGGATTTGCAGACCATCCTTCCCTGTAACCACTAAAGTACAGTGTTCTGTTCTTTTGACAAAGCATGATCTTACAGTTCATTTCACACACACACAGGAAGTAGTTTCATAGCACAAAATGTTTGCTTGTCAAACTGAAAGTGAGAGGGAAAAAACACTGCAAGTTGAATACTCAACAGATTTAGATGACAAAAGGACACATGACTGTACCATTCAATGAAATGAAATCCTATTCTTTCAGAACAAAAAAAACCCAGCAATCAGCAGCCTAACCACTTTTAAAGAACAATTCTTTGTTTCAATTAGAACATACTTCTAACCTTATTTCAAGCTTTGTCTCCTCAAAATTAGACAGCATTCAGATGTTATTTTGACACTGAAGTATCACACAGAAAGTATTTTGACACTTAGTATTAGCATGATAGCCAGGAAATGAATGGGTTTTAATTTTACAAGTCACATGTTCAAGTGGATCTCAACATGGGGCAATTTAAGGACTTGCTTGGCCAAGTCCGGTCGACCACCTGTGTGCTTGACCCTTGCCCCTCGTGGCTCATTACATCAAATAAGGAGGGGATCGCCGGCTGGGTCCAGGAGGTTGTAAATGCCTCCTTGAGAGAGGGAGTGGTGCCGGCCTCTTTAAAAGAGGTGGTAATTAGACCACTCCTGAAGAAGCCTAATCTGGACCCGGAAGATGTAAACAACTACAGGCCGGTGGCTAATATCCCTTTCCTGGGCAAGGTGCTTGAGCGGGTGGTTGCAGGACAACTCCAGGCACTCTTGAATGAAACGGATTATCTAGATCCATTTCAATCGGGTTTCAGGCCTGGTTTTGGAACAGAAACTGCCTTGGTCGCCCTGTGGGATGACCTCTGTCGGGAGAGAGACAGGGGGAGTGCGACCCTGTTGGTTCTCCTGGACCTCTCAGCGGCCTTCGATACCATCGACCATGGTATCCTTCTGGATAGGTTGTCTGAACTGGGAGTTGGAGGTACTGCGTTGCAGTGGTTCCGCTCCTACTTGGATGGCCGATTCCAGAAGGTGGTGCTGGGGGATTATTGCTCTGTGCCGTGGCTCCTAAGCCATGGGGTTCCGCAGGGCTCTATTTTATCCCCTATGCTGTTTAACATATACATGAAGCCGCTGGGGGAGGTTATCCGGAGATGTGGACTGAGGTGTCATCAATATGCGGATGACACCCAGCTCTACCTTTCCTTTTCATCAAACCCAGGTGAGGCAGTGACTGTTCTGAACCAGTGCCTGGGCACGGTAATGGACTGGATGAGGGCTAACAAACTGAGACTCAATCCAGACAAGACGGAGGTACTGTTAGCGGGTGGTTCATTTGTCCGGCGAGGTGATGTTTGCCCTGTCCTGGACGGGGTTGCACTCTCCCTAAAGGATCGGGTCCGTAGTTTGGGGGTGCTCTTCGATCCAGAACTGTCACTTGAGGCACAGGTGAACTCAGTGGCAAAGAGCACCTTTTATCAGCTTAGGCTGATATACCAACCGCGCCCTTATCTGGACAGTGATAGCCTAGCTACAGTTATCCATGCTCTGATAACCTCTCGTTTGGATTACTGCAATGCGTTATACGTGGGGCTGCCTTTGAAAACGGTCCGGAAGTTTCAGCTGGTACAAAACAGGGCAGCCCGTTTACTAACAGGGACTGGCTGGCGAGATCACATTACGCCAGTCCTTTTACAACTTCATTGGCTGCCAGTCCAGGTCCGGGCCCGATTCAAAGTGCTGGTATTGACATTTAAAGCCCTAAACGGTTTGGGGCCAGGTTATTTGAAGGAACGTCTCCTCCCATATGTACCTACCCGGACCTTAAGATCATCTACAGGGGCCCTTCTCCGTGAGCCCCTGCCAAAGGAAGTGAGGCAGGTGGCTACTAGGAGGAGGGCTTTCTCCGCTGTGGCACCCCGGTTGTGGAATGAGCTCCCCAGAGAGGTCCGCCTGGCGCCTACACTGTACTCCTTTCGTCGCCAGCTGAAGACCTTTTTATTCACTCAGTATTTTAACACTTAATTTTAACTTAAATTTAAATTATACTGTTTTAACTCTGTATTTTAACCTTATATCAATTGTGCTGCGTGGTTTTATCCTGGTTGTGCTTTTTATATTGTATTTTGTATTTGTATTTTTAACTTGTTGGTTGTTTTATGATGATTTTAATTTTTGTGAACCGCCCAGAGAGCTTCGGCTATTGGGCGGTATAAAAATGTAATAAATAAATAAATAAATAAATAAAAATAAGAGGGTGTGGTGCATGGATGATCTATAGAAAGAAAAGATCAAGAAAACAGTCAGCTTTTGCTAGAGCATTTTGGTTTCACATGCTTTGCATATGAAAGGTTCGATCCACAATCTCTCCAGTTAAAAGGGGGAACTTGGGTATCTGGGCTGGGCAAGGGAAAGCCACTCTCAGTCAGAAGAGACCCAAGACAGACAATCTGGTGCCCTCCAAATGTTTTGGACTACCATTCCCATAATTCCTGGCCCTTAACCATGTTGGCTGGAGCTGATGGGAATTGCAGTCCAAAACATCTGGAGGGCACCAGGTTGCCTACCCCTGGAATAAACAATAGATGAACCAATGGTCTGACTTGGTATAAGTCTCATATATTCATGTGTTGTCCAACAAATACGTTTATTGTAAGTTTAGTGGCTTTGTTACAGCGTTCCTGTAAGCAGAACTCTGCCAGGGCGAATAAAAATCAATGTTGGGTGGGTTTTTTAATTGAAAAACAGAGTCATTTTTTAAAAAAATCAATAAAATACAAAGATCTTCTCTCATTTATGAAATAAATATAGTTATAATTAAATCTCATCACGAACATGCTAAATCTACACTTACCTGCCAATCAAATATGGGCATTTCCCCCCAGTTTTTCATCTTATGAAAATGACACTCTCTAACCCAACTACCAGCTCTTGACTCCTGCACATTCTGCGCTTTCGGTCTATTTCTCTGATTAACTCACTTTTGCAATGACCCAGGGTGCTTCCAGGTGAAGCTTTTATCATGCCATCACCCTGCCTCATTCACTGAATTTTATTGGAGTCAGGGGATGGGTTTCTAGATGGTGTAACCCTCCTGTGTTTTCCCACAACTTCTTCCTGCTTGATTCTTACTGCAGAAAATCCGTTAAAGACATAAAAGATGTAATAGCTGCACAATGCCTTTGGACTGTTAGCACTAGGACCCCTCTGTTTGGAAGCCGTCATGGGCTGAATAGGACTGTGTTTTTCGGTGGGAGTTGCTTTGGTCCTTTTGCAGGCATGGAGCTGGGACAAGCAAGGCAAAGAAGTTAGTTAAGGCAGAAGCACAATATAGGAAAAGATGGCTTGAGGCAGAATAGAAAGGAACAGTGGAGTGGAAAGAAAAGGTCCCATTGTGTCTGTGTGTGTAATTTAGTTCTTACCATTCCTAAAGCACTGCTCTTGCATGTGCAGCTTGATACAAATATGTACTACTTGCTAAATTATTTTTTAAAAAGCAAGGAATCTAAAAATGCTGCAAAATGCTCTATTATTTTAATGAACAGGTTTGCAACGTTGTATGAAAAATATTTTTTATTTATTTTATTGTGTATTACATATTTATATTGGCCAACAGCCAAGGGTCTCTGGGCAGTTCACAAGCAAAATATGTGAATAACTATCAGTGCAAAGGAAAGGAAAAGAAAGGAACCTCTCGTGCAAGCACTTGAGTCATTACTGAGTCTTAGAGGGACGCCTGCTTTCGCTGACGTTTTCTTGGCAGACTTCGTAGCGGGGTGGTTTGTCACTGCCTTCCCCAGTCGTGGTTATCTTTCCCCCAGCTAGCTGGGTACTCATTTTACCGACCTCGGAAGGATGGAAGGCTGAGTTGACCTGAGCCGGCTGCCTGAGAACCAGCTTCCGCTGGGATTGAACTCAGGCCGTGGGGAGAGTTTCAGCTGCAGTAACTGCCGCTTACCACTCTGCGCCACACGAGGCTTCAGTGCAAAACTTTATTTAAATCATGGTTTTCTGTTGGTGATTTAAATCATGAGTTAAACTCAGTGGGGCTGTTCACACAACACGCTAACCTAAACTCGGTGGTTGAGCGTTGGATTTTTCAACGATGGGTTGTTTCTTGAACCGTGGAATAGCGTGTTTGCTGAACGCAGCACATTTTCCATTGGGTGGGACATTGTGTTGTCTGCATGTAGCCAGGTGGCTATTTAACTATGCAGTATGGCTTGTTAACCACCCTGAACAACTCAACAACAAACCATGGGTTCTAAAGGTAGCTTGTTCGAGAAATAAGACACCCTGCATGGTTAACAAGCCACCCTGGCTGCCTTCAGACAGCACACTAACCCACGGTTAAACAAACAACTCACAGTTCAAAACAACCTACATTCAACTACTTAGTGTGGGTAAGTGTAAAAAGCCCCAATGATTCAAATCTCCTGGAGGAAGTGGGTGTTGATTTTGGCAAATTCCTCTGCAGCCTCCTGTGCCTCCTGAAAAGCATTGGGGGGGGGGGTCCTCCAGAACAAGGTGGAAGGTGGTGGAAGGGGTGTAATCAAAAACTTCCTTTCCTGCTCCTTCCACCAGCAGAAGCCCTTTCTGGATCTCAGTCCCTTCTGCAAAAAAGGAGGAGCCCTTCTGTTTGCAGAAAGGACACTTATGATCCAAACCAATCAATTCTAAGAATACTTAACCAAGTACTAAAGCATACTTTAAACAGTAGCTACTAAATTTAGATGTAAGCTTGTTCAAGATATATGAAAACAACACACAATGAAGAACCAGGAAAATGCATTTTTCTCAGAGTAGTTTCAAAACACACAAGAGTCTACTGAAATAAAGATTTAACTCTCTCTCTCTTACACACACACACACACACACACACGTGCACAAACACAGTCTTGAGATATCTAGCTTTTCCCCCACCATTTGTTTTCAAATAACAGGCATTAGTTGACAAAGAAGGCGGAACATGCATTTTTCCGCAGCCTTCAAATGTGAAAAAGCACTGAAGTGACTGCTGCAAGGAACTCTCCTTCCGGCAGCAATGTTCTCACAGAATTCAGGAATCACCTGCATACAACCAAATCTGCAATTATGTTCCGCATCCAGCCACATTAAACAATGCCAGCCACTCCATCTCTGAAATACAGTACAGCTCTATATTGTACAGACATCAACATGGCTCAGTTACTTCACTCTCCCATATAGAACACTTATTGCTCTCACATGTAGTAGATGAGATTAACAATAAGGGCAGGGAACATGAGGTCCCCCATGCAGGTTTCCTTAGATCTATGTTGAGCCCCCGACCCAAGTTGCAAACGCCACCCAATTGCCACCAATTTTTCATTTTTTTTACTTGAGCGTGTGCCTTATTTTTCATGCAAATTTATTCTCACCCTGGGCTTCTGGGAGGACAATTATGCATTAAAACAAGGAACATGTTCACCATGCACTTTGTTTTAAAGGGGAAAACGGGCTTTTCTGCTACAGCCAAATTTCAGCAGCAGAGTTCCAAGAGTGGCAAATTGCCCCCTCGGATCCTCTGAAGATGCCCACCCCAATTTATAACTTTGACCTTAATTGTGCAGAAACTATATGGTCCAGCCCATCTACATTAAAGGCTAAATGCTTCAACATATAATGGTAGTATGTACTAAAAACATAGAAACAATTCTAAAAGTGTAGTAGTGACCAAAGAATAAACGACAACTTGCAAGCAGGATTAATCTAGTAATCTAGTAAACTGAAAAGGACTTCATATTTGCTCATATTTGTCCCATGTTGTCCTTGCCTCCTTGTTTCTCTCTGTACTATCAAAAGTTTAGTTCATAAGATTCTTGTGGCAGGGATCTGCATTACCTGCTTATCTTACTCTACAAAGCACATATCATATACATTGATGGTGCTATGTACAGGGCCACCTCCACCATTAGGCAGTGTGAGGCAGCCACTTTAGGCAACAGATGCTGGAGGAGAGGGAGGAAGTGGTGGGGAGCTATTGGAGGACAGTGTTGTGTGCTGTCTTCAGGAGGATGCTGTTCCATCACTAGTGTTGAAATAAGACTTTGTGCCTTCAGAATCAGTAAGATTTTGTTGTCTCAGGCAACAAAATGTGTTGTGCCAACCCCAACTATATACATTTATTTATTTATTTATTTATTTATCTATACCGCCCAATAGCCGGAGCTCTCTGGGCGTTTCACAAAAATTAAAAACATTCGAAGTATAAAACAACAGTATAAAACCATACTATAAAATACAATATAAAAGCTCAACCAGATAAAAACAGCAGCAATGCAAAATTACAAATTTAAAACACCAAGTTAAAATTTATTTATAAACTGTTAAAATGCTGGGGGAATAAAAAAGTCTTTACCTGGCGTCTAAAAGCATACAATGTAGGTGCCAAGCAAACCTCCTTAGGGAGCTCATTCCACAGCCAGGGTGCCACAGCAGAGAAGGCCCTCCTCCTGGTAGCCACCTGCCTCACTTCCTTTGGCAGGGGCTCATGGAGAAGGACCCGAGGATGACCTTAGGGTCCGGGCAGGTACATATGGGAGGAGGCGTTCCTTCAGATAGCCTGGCCCCAAGCCGTTTAGGGCTTTCAATGTTAATACCAGCACTTTGAATCAGGCCTGGACCTGGACTGGCAGCCAATGAAGCTGGAAAAGGACTGGCGTGATGTGGTCTCATCGGTCAGTTCCTGTTAGTAACCGTGCTGCCCTGTTTTGTACCAGTTGAAGTTTCGCATGTAAAACAAGCGAAAATACACAGAGAATGATACACTCATTGTTCTGAATACAGTTTCAGTTGGTCAACTCTTGGAACAGATAAATGCTATTTGGGCTTTCCAATCTTTCTGGGATGATGGGAACATTTAGAATTTTGAGAAGGTTTTTGTGGGCGCCATCAAAAAATGGCTGCCATGCTAGGCGTATCAATTCACAAAATAGCTGCTATGGTGGATTCAACTAATTACTAAACATCCATTACACAGAAGGCAAGCTGGTGAGGCTAAGACACACGTAACCTACCTAAGAACCTGAGTACAAAGCAGAGGTGTGGTCTGATTCCCACAATACAAAGGCACACCTTTAAATCCATTTTTCTACTCCATTAGCACATCCATTTCACAGAAAGCAAAATTTCTCTCTCACACACACACACCCTTTCTACTGGTCAAATTACCCCACCTCTCTCACTCCTTAGATCAGGACCCATACACACATGCCCCTTTCTCACTCTAGATCACCGCCCATACACTCACTTTCTCACACACGTGCCCCCACACCCCTACACACACATATATTCACCCATCATGCATCCATGCAGGCACTCATACACCCACACAAACACAAACCTCCCTTCTCCAGCTCTTTATCTCTACCCACCCCCTTTATCTCTACCCATTTCCCTGCCATCTTCCCCAGCCCTCTCCTTTGCCAGTCTCCCAGTGTGTGCAGACAGCAGCAATGGCTGTTGGGTAATCTTTCTTTTAAAACATGTTTACTGGGAAGCCAGGGTGTGTTGCAAACTGACGAACTGGGCCACCCACCATATTCATTTTCTAAGAATGCCTCTAGGCCCAGAGGCACTCTGGACAAGTAAATATGGTATGCTGGAGGTTGGTGCTTTGCAGCATGCCTAGTTATCAGGTGAAAAAATGCATTTTCTTAGAAGTGTGTGCGCACACACAGATGCCCAGAGGCATTCTTATTAAATGAATATAATGGGTGTTCCAGTGCTTCACTTTGCAGCATACCTGGGTGACCTAGTAAATCCATGAGAAAACACAGAGAGAGAGAGAGATCCAGTTCACACAATCACAGCTAGGGAAATAAACCATTGTGGCATATTCCCCCACCCACCCCCATGCAAGTGCTGTGGGGATTACACGTTATGCAAACCCAGCCAGGATGGCCTGTTGCCGTAGGTAACAAGTCATCCAGTCAGGACCCATGGGCTGTTATTCACATGGCATGACTAGCTGCACTGCCAAGGGTAATTATGCTAATCCCTCCAGCATGCAACTGGCACATGCAGGGTGGGTAACAAGCCATCATGATCTATTAGCCACCCTGTGATTGTGTGAACCAGACCACTGAGAGGGTTAGGGTTAGGGTTAGGTGAATCCACTGATCATAGATGGGGAAATAAGCCAGAGCAGCTTATTTTCCCTCCCCGGCTGTGTTGCCTAATTAGCATAATTACTCTGGCCGGGCCTGGGTTGTCATGACATCCAAACCCAGTGAGGGTGGTGGCTGAGTGGTTTACAAACCAACCTGAAACCCACCCGCCCACCCTTGCCAGTTTATGCTAATCATGCTAATTGGCTGCCTCGCAACCAGCACATTGATCGTCAAAACTTGGTCAGAGAAACACAGAGAGAGAGTTTGGTGGTCCCCGCCCCAAGGGACTTACAATTTAACAACAGACAGCAAAGAAGCAGCAAAAGATGGAGAGAGAGAAATAGGCACAAGAGCAAACATAGGAAGAATATGTGATTATTCAATTACATGTACTTGGGCTTAAATACAGTATGGTATTGCAATAAGAGAATAATCTACTTATTTTTGTTATTTTTCATTTGAAGACGCTATTATATTTTAACAGGAAGAGCTATTATTCTCTCTCTCTGCTCACATCACTAAGGAAAAGGATTCCAGGAAAAAAAGGAAGGAAGTTGAAAGCTGTAGTCTTTCCCTTACCTCTACCCCATCTATAAATAATCAGGATTTGTAACAAAAGATTCTAGCCTGCGAAAAAGAGAACTTCATTCTCTTTCAGTCAAGGGCATGAACAGAAAGCACATATAGCACGAGTTGAGAAAGTGAGCTACAACTGGGATTAAATCTGAGTGAAATGGCTGGCAATAGATGGAGTTGGGAAAAAGATTCTTAAAAGGAATTATTTAACCACATTGCATGAATGTATGTGTGGAGAAAAGAGCACAAGCTGAGAAGTGAGTCATAGTTCAAAAGCTCAAAGTCCGGCCTTAGGGCACAAAACCTTTGGCAAACAATGGAGCTAGCTTGCAACGAGAAAGATGGGCACCGCCCCATAGCCAAAGCTCTCTGGGTGGTTCACTGGCGGCTATAGGATACCTCCAGTGTCAGAGTATACCTACATACACCAATTGTATACCTCCAGTATACCTACATACACCAATTGCCGGGGAACATGGACAGGGCTCACGTCCTGCTTATGGGTTTCCCATTGACAACTGGGCCAGAACTACAGCAAGCAGAATATAACACTATGAAAGTGGTTTGAAAACTGTATATGGAATGTGTCAACAGGCCCCAACAGTTGTCAGTTCACTTCAATGATGCTATAAAGCAGTAGTGTAGATCCTGCCCTAATCGGCCACTGTGTGAACAGAATGGTTTTTCTTAAGTTCTTATGCTCCCAAAAGGTAATGCAAATTCTGACCATTTCAGTTCTGGTGAAATGACCTATGGCTGCAAAGCCTTCAATCAAGTGGAAACCACAAAGCTAATACGGGTGAACAACCTATGCCTGGGCAAACTTTCAAGGTTAAGGATACACAATCTTTTTGGACCATATGTACATTTGGCAATTTGATGGTTGCCATGGGAGGCATGACAAAGGACAAGTAACCTGCCCAAAAGTCAAAGTACAAGGCAGAGGTAGGATCTGAGCCCCAACACAATAAACTATGAACCCACATTTTCAACACCAGCAATCCCAGCTGCCAGTAAGAAAATGTATTAGTGGGACATCTTGTTGGGCACCAAGAAAGGTGTCCGTGGATGCACTGTTGCCCATGGGCACCATATTGCTGATGGTGCTATATAAATAAATAATAATAATAATAATAATAAATTGCCTTAATCTGCTGTAGGCTGATTGTCTGTCTTATCCTAATAAGTGGTAATAAGGACTTCAACAAATGCACGCACACACCATGTATGGGACATGTAGTAAAATGGTCATCTATTTGGCTAGACAGAATACGGGGGTCCAAATCATTCTGCAGCTGCCCAACTGTTATCCTAAGGCAAACTGAAGAAACATGGTTAAATTTGTATTGTATTTCTTTATTTACAGTCAACAGACCAATATAAAACAAGAAGATACACCATTATATAAAACAGTACAAAGTAGGGATAAAAAAGAGGGAGTGTTGCAAAACCACTAAAGATACTAGATTGTTATTTGTTGGTTTCTGAAAAGGGAACAGAATTAGGTTATTGGGGCCTAGCATAGTGATCATAAGATAATAAAATTGCTAATCTGTGGATTTAAGCGCAATCAACATCCATAAGAGATCTGATGCGGATGGCCAAATTCAGGAATTTGGCCACCTGCTCAGTGGTAGATTTACTGGAGCCCTGAAGTAGACTAATCAGGAGTGACTCAGGGGATCGTCCAGGGAGACGTTGCATAATAGGGCATAATAGGTCTTTCCTTGCCTGTTGGTAAAAATTGCAATGGAAGAGCACGTGCAGAATGGATTCCACCTCGAAGTTATTACATAACTTCGTATGTAGTTATGTACATAAGTTATTTTCTTATATCTGCCCTCCAGCAACTTGGAGGAGAAGACATTAAATTTTGCTAGGGTGAATGCCTTCCTGTATTTGGGAATGGTTAACCAACCCAGGTAAGGCATTCCGTCTTTGCAAGAAGGGACTGGGAGACCCAATGATTGGGGGGAACATGGTCCCCAGGCAGTTCCCCGGAGCTCTTGGTGGTCTATATCCAGTAGTCTCTATTTGGTGATCTGTTTAGCGCTGTCCAAGTCCAGAGATAGCAGGAAAAAAGGGGATAGCCCTACTGAGGTTACTTTTTGCACCACTGCCCTAGACCAGTGAGATTCGGAGGGTTCTAACAGGACTTTGGTAACCAAGGAGTTGGAAGTGAGCGTTAGGTGGCAGCAGAGCCAGTAATGTCTGGTGAATATCCAAGCTTTGCATTTTAATGTACTTAGTCCAGCCTCCAGGTTGAGGGCAGCACCAGAAACACATCTAGGGACTACGAATATAAGCCTGAGGTAAAGGTGTTGCACTCCTTCAAGAGAACTTTTGAAGTGTGGAAACCATATTGGAGCTCCAAACAGAGTCTGAGACACTATTTTAGCTTTGTAAACCCGGATGGCTGCCGGTAGATATTTTCCACCTTTCGCAAAGAAGAATCGGGATAACGCACCAATAGTTTGTTCAGCTTTGCTCTTGGTGTGTTTGCCATGTGCCCTCCAGTTTTGAGCTTCGTGAAACCATATGCCCAGGTATTTATATGCGTCAATTTGGTTGATTCTGTTTCCCCCCATGGACCAGGGGAATCTTACCTTCCTCCTGGCAAAAACTACCACTTTGGTTTTTGAATAGTTAATTGTCAGCAAATTTTTCTCACAGTATTTGGCAAAACCATTTCGTAGTCTCTTGAGGCCTAGTCGAGTCTGGGAGATCAAAACGGCATCATCAGCATAGAGAAGAACGAAAACTTTTGTTGAACCAATCTTGGGTGCATGCGATGGTAATGACGCCAACCAGGCAGGGAGGTCTGCCAGATAAAGGTTGAACAAAATGGGGGCGAGAACACATCCTTGTCTGACACCAAGTGAAGCGAAAATCTCATTTGTGAGATGTCCTTGTCTACTGCAACGAACCTGGGCAGATGTTTTATGATACAGAGATTGAATCAGGAACAGAAGCCTGCTTTCGATAGAAAGCTGTTCCAGCTTGCTCCAAAGATGGGCTCGGCATATTGAATCGAAGGCAGATTTGAGATCAATAAAAGCGGTGAATAATTTGCCTCCACTGGGTGTAGAATATTTATGAACCAGGTGAGCCAGTACCAGGCAATGGTCAAGAGTAGAGCAGCCTGCTTTAAAGCCAATCTGTTCTTCTCCCAAGATATTTTTTTATCAAGGATCCATGTTTTTAGTTTCAAGGCCAAGAAACTGGCAGAGACCTTACCAACTACAGATAAGAGGCTAATAGGCCGATAGTTGGATGGGTCATCTTTGGGTCCTTTTTTATATATTGGAATGACAATGGCTTTTAGCCAAGTTGCTGGAATTAACCCAGTTTTATTAAGGAGAAAAGAGGCACTAACAGGGCAGTCCACCAGCTGCTGTTGCTTTTCAGCATCTCTGAGGGGATGCCATCTGGTCCAGGAGCCTTACCTGACTTTAACTGTAGTATTAAGTCCTCTACAGTGCTGATATTGACACTGGGCCAGTTAGGGGAGTCAGGTGGCAGTCTCAGATCAGAATTTGATATGTGGCTGTCACTAAAGGCGATACGGAGATGATTCTCCCAGATTTCAGCCGGTATATGGCATTCCATGCTGCCATTGTTGTTACCTAGGGCACCTGATACTATCTGCCAAAAGGTTTTACAGTTGTTGGAAATGGAAGCCCCCATCAGTAGTTGCCAGGTTTCCCTGTCTGCCTCACTTTTTTTATGTTGTAGGAGTTAAATAATCTCCTTATCCCTGTGGGAATCTTTTAAAATTCATACTATGTAATAGAGACATTATTTCACACCATAATGAAAGTTTCCTTCCCCTTCTATTCAATGGACTCTTTCCTCTCTTCTCCACACTATTACTAGGCATCACTACTGGGAACCTACCTTAGATATCCTCAGTACTAAGGACTGCTTTCACCTTCTCCAGCATCATTACATCCTCCTACTCAAATTAGACTCTCTCTAGTATGAAAAAAATTCTGCCCAGTCTGGAACTTTTCTAAATGCAAGACCAATCCATATATACAAGAGACTGGTAGCATTTTAACACTTTAAGGGTCTCTTACTCACATTTCAGGCCTTCTTTTGGTATAACGTTCTGATAGCTCTGTCTATTCAGCATAATTCACAGTAGAGACCTCCTTCCCTGTTCAGATATAATATGGCTTTTTATATTGAGGGGGAAACCCACAATCCAAACATCAAAGCAAGTAAAAAGGAGGCAGATTGTATCAAGCAACAATCAGGCCTAATGCAAGTTTTCTATAAACATCTCTATCAGTTTCACTAAAATTAAAGACCAAAAATTGTTTTAAAAAATCAGAGTCCTCACATCGATGTGGATATTCACTCATTAGGTATATAAGGGGAGGGACAAAAAAAAAAGTTGCCTTTTTAACCTCTAGCAATAGCTGGAATCAAATATACACCAACAATGATATATATGTTTGTAGCTTCAGACATAGATTCTACCCTTATGGAATTAATGGGGAAACTGAAAACCCAGGCATATGAGGTGCTAGAAGTCAAGTGATCTCAGAAATTCCTGTTTAATTTGTAGCTATTCTGCATGTCTACAGATACTTAGTCCTGAGCCTCATCTTTTGATTTCATATGAGAAACAAATTCAGAGAATTAAGAAATCAATTTTGTTTATTTTCAATATAGCCAAATTACTCACTTTTTTTAGTATCATTACAAAAGGTACAGGTTTACAAATCCACTTTACAAGCCTTAATTTTTCAAAACATTTTTTCATTAGAACTTCCTTGTGCGCCAACAAAACTTTTTCTTTCTTTTTTACCACAGCATTTTGTGGAGCATGTTGAGCATTACGTCATAATTCTTCCACAATGTTTCATGAGAACATTACAACAGATGAACAATTACTGCCATTCTGTGGAAGACACCCAGTACCACAGCATATACCAGGCAAATCGTCACCATATGACATAAAATACTGGCTGAGTTTTGATTCCAAATCATCATATTGCTAAAATGCTGACATATAAAGGGAAGGATGAAGGTGACCCACCAGGTCAAATTCTAGACAAGCAAGTGGCAGAAAAACATTTACAGGATTCCAGATGAATCACAACTGAAAACCTTTTCACCAGCGTGCCACTGGAGATGAACGGATTTGGCAAAATCACCACATCTGTGTTTCATGGATTGTCAGGAGTCTCTCGTGTCATCGTCTTCTCATTGTGGGAATCAGATTCTTTTTTAACCAGAATTTTGATCTACTTGTGCTAATGTGTATTAGTTAATGCTCATTAGTGCAACCCCCCCCCCCCAAATGACAACAGACAAACAACTGAGCACGTTTAGCCTGGAGAAGAGAAGATTGAGGGAAGACATGATAGCACTCTTCAAATACTTAAAAAGTTGTCACACAGAGGAGGGCCAGGATTCTTCTCGATCATCCCAGAGTTCAGGACATGGAATAACGGGCTGAAGTTACAGGAAGCCAGATTCCGGCTGGACATCAGGAAAAAACAGTTACCTAGGGAGGTTATGGTCTCTCCCACACTAGAGGCCTTCAAGAGGCAGATGGACAACCGTCTGTCAGGGATGCTTTAGGGTGGATTCCTGCATTGAGCAGGGGGTTGGACTCAATGGCCTTATAGGCCCCTTCCATCTCTACTATTCTATGATCTATGATTCTAAGTTCACGTCTGTGGAATTCATGTGACTCAGAAAAAGCTTGTCTGCTACAGAATCCACAGTTTGGAGTCATAGAAATCTGAACTCATTTGAATATGTTGCAGATTTCTCTGACATACCTATGTGCCACTTACCAGAGAATTAGCTAAGTAAAACCTGGTTGGCACACTAAGGGAAGAAAAATAGAAATCTCCACCCCAGTGTTCTTTGCCCAAATATCCAAATGTATGAACAACAGCATTTCTGTTTTTCAAAAAGATTTGTCACTTGTTAGTTATGTCCCAAAGAAAGGAAATGATTCTTATTTTTTTCAATGCATAAGGATGCAGCAATCTCAGACAACAAATCCAAGCCTGACATCAATCTTTATTATAATATGACTAAAGCTGAAACCAGATGGTCTCCATATACACTTCTAATTGTAGAAAAGGGTCTGGTGTCATTTCTATGAGTGACGCAATGACAGAAAATTGTAGTAACGATGGGCTTCATTTAACCATTTTGTCTGTCCATCTCATGCAATTGTGAAATGTGGTAATTGTTTAGATGCTTCTCAAGTAATGTGTACTATGGTTGCACATTCTGTAAAAATAAAACTGTTGTTACAGACTATTCACAACTCATGATTTACAGACTATTCACAACTTGATTGGCTGGGGGGGGAATATCTGCGCATGCAGGTCCCACGTATTTTTATTGTAAATATTACATACTTAACATTGGCTCAGTTCAGACGACACGTTTCTCAACAGTGGTTTTAGAACTCCAGAGTGGAATTTTTATACCACCATTGAGAAACTGGAGGGAAAACTACAAGCAGAATATCCACACTGTGCAGAGGAGAGTTCCTGCACAACAGTTGTGTTGCGTGTTGTGTGGCAGGCTCCATGGAGTTTTGCGTTGCGTTGCGTTGACTTTTCCCACTGACAAGAGTGGCAAAAAGATGGAGTGCCGCTCTAGGAGAGGTGCCAGGATCGGTTTAATGCAGCAATGGCTGATGGGATACTATCGGGAGGACTGGGGGAGGAAAGAGGGTGGAAGAACTGTCAATCCAACATTGCAATGGATTTTACTCAACTCCATGGTAGCCCACAGTCACACAATGGTGGAGTTAGAACATGTTGTGTGGGGAGTACCCACTAAAACTCAACCACTGAGTGGAGTTTTCACACTGCATTGACTAAAGTGTTGTCTGAACTGAGGCACTATGGGGTATTATTGTCCCAGATGACCTCTTTGCACTATATTGCTAATATAGAGAAGTTCTGAATGAAGGCATTATTATTTTACTTGCAATGATGTCCGCTTAATACAACCTCCCAAGGTGTTTATTTATGACTTTCTTGGGGTACATCTGACTCCAAAACTGGATAATACATCTTCTACCAACAGAGAGTTAAAATTTTATTCCAGCATGATCAAAGGATAGCAGTTTATTTCTTAGCTGATAATATAGAACCTATATTATGTGAATTTCTATCTAAAACTTCCAATTAACTAGAATCAAATAACATACTCTCAGGATTATGCATTTAAGTCCCTTGTTTTCCACACTGCAGAACTGTCCAGCTGCTTGCTTCTGAAGTTCAATGAATTCCCAAATAACACCAAATGAACACAACAGTCCAGGTTGTTCAGCATATAAAGACTGTAGGTGGGTCTTTTTAAGCTGCAGAGTGTGGCCACCAAGCTGTATATTTAGCCATGGCTTCTGATGGGATAAGAAGTAGGGACAGCTTCGGCTGGGGAGGAATTTCCAGCTTCCCTGGTTGCATAAAGTACCTTAGCCCAAATTTGTTAAGAAAACGAAAGTATATGCCAATGCTGCAACAGAGGGTGTGCTTGCAGCAAAGTTGACTGTTCGGCATTCAATGCAACAGCTACTTCACAGATAAATGTCAGATCCAAAATGCAATTGTCCTATTTTTGAGGGAAATGTCTAGGCACAGCCAACCATGATTCTTTCCTCTTCTTTCCTGTCATGTAATCAGGCTTTCGATGCTGACCCATCAAATGCTCTAACTACAGCCTTTCTGCCTGTCAATCATCCAAACAGGGCAGTAACACTGGGCAAGTTATGGGTGGGTCGGGCTGCCGCATTTCTTGGCCACACTAGGCATGAACCTCCTACCCCTAATCCCCACACACACACACACACACAAAAAACACACTGCATAAGCACAAGGTACAGTATGTAAATGTTTTTGTGTGTTTTTTTTTAAAAATGACAAACTACAAGCTGCACAAAAACAAGAAGGTAGCTTTATTTCCTGTCCAGCTAACTTTATTTGGCTTCTTGCCCTATGTTTATTTTTCGTTCATATCCTAGTATAATTTTCAAAGCTCTTCGAAAAGCCACAAGGATCAGCGAAGACATAATCAAACATCTGTAGGAAGTCTGCTTAGCATGTAGAAGTACCCTACTTTGGGGCAGGGGGACGATGGGGGGGGCAGTCCTGGATTTATATTCTTTAAGAACAAACAACTCTAGTGGCAAGAATTACAGCTAGTCTTGGTCCTAGTCCTCGAAGTTGGTTACTATTGCATGTAGTTCACTAAACTGGACAGCCACTCACTGGCAATCATGGACCATGCCTCAGTAGTAGGAATGGCAGCAGAGCATAGGCACAAGGAGAAAGGGAGAGGAGTTTACTGTGTGCAGTTTCTAGCTGCTACATTAATAGCTAAAGTCAACCTTCTGCTCCTTGTGGAATAGGACAAGCAAGCTGGAAAGAGAACATAATATCTTGCAGAAGAAATAGTTTTTATATTCTACACAAGAGACCGCAGTTTTGCCAACAGCTATTATTTCCAACTAACAGCCCTTTTATTTTTGCATTACATACATAAAACATGTTGTTGCATCTTCTCAAAATGAGAGACGTACATCTTCAACACATCAGGCTCCTAACTCTTTCATAGTGCATCCTTCCATCAACCTTCCATATATGCCTTAACAAGCGCCTTAAAAGCTCTTAAATCCCTTGCAGACATGCTGGACTCCAGCATCTAAGGCTTTGTGCAGAAGTAACATCAGCTCCCTGTAAACAGTTATTTGCAAACTGGAAATCAACCCGTCTCTGTGGTGCAAATTCCCCTCCCCTTTTCCTTGTTGGCTTTCAACATGGTTTAGTAGAATCGCATATTCACTAACGTTAATCATGGTTAATGCTAATCAAAGCTCTCCTTGACCAGGATTTGCAAACCTTGGCAAGCATCTGTGGACATGCAATTCTAAAATGGTGCCTGCTGCTAGACATGTGAGCACTATCTAAAAACAAAGAATGGCTTTTCTTCAGCATTGTTTTTTTACATTCATTTGTATAGAATTTAATTGATTAGATCTGCAGAATTCAACAACTAGAATTTATTTTATCTATTAACAGACCGAGTTAAAATTCTTTCTATCACTAGATTGAGTATTATCACAATGTAGAAGGTCTTTCTTGCAATCCAAAAAAAACCCCATATAAAATATTAGCAGCAGAAGCACTAAATTTCACCGGCAGATTCCCCTTTAAGTTTGCTTCATACAAGATCCATGGGAAGTCAAAGTTTGTAATGTTTAAATCTCAGCTGACCAGGATTGTATTTTCAAGTCAAATCCTTTTGTATGCACATACACACACAAATACAGGTATTAATAAAAACAGATAGCAACCCAAATCTCACCTTCACAGAACATGATACACTAAAGACTCCTCAGCTACACATCATAATTCCTATATAAACACCACTTCTGCAGAAAGCTATAATTATGATAGACACTCAGGCCTGCTCAGCAAAACAGCAGACAATATTAATCCCCAGAAAACAAAAGGAGCTGTAGACAACTATGATTTATTTTTTTAAATTAGGGTTCTTCATATATACCCATTTAAGATCTTTAAATGGGGACTTTAAGCTCTCAATGCTTATTTACACCTCATGGCTTTCATCTAGGACTGAATTCTAGAATTATATACTTAAAGAGATTTGGCAGCAATGGCAAAGAATACACAGAATTATCCACACACGAATTCCTTTCCAGCAGCAGTAATTCTTTGCTAGCCTTACATGAAAACACATTTAATTGGTTTTTAAAAGGCAGGGGAGTGTACTGACTGGGTCATTAAATTATTTTCAGGAGGCTAATCTGAAGCAGAGCTAGCACAAAACAGTTAAAAAGCCATTATATTGTTGCAGATACTGTACAATGAACATTGCCCCATCATTCTTCCTTTGCAGACTGGGGTGCCACGCACTTCATGTGTCCTTGGTTGCTGTTACAAGATTTAATTTTTTTTAAACCATTTTATTCCAGAAGTCATGCAAAACCAGTCCCCATGTATAGAAGCTAGAGGGAAAGAAATGAGCATGGAGATTGCTTCAGAAAATAGATGCACTGTAGGATTAGTTTGTTATCGAAACCAATTAGTTGATGGCTATCTCAGCAGGGAAACTAATTTGTTCCTTAAATGTTGCTCTAGATTAAGGTCTGCAAATAAAGTAAAAGATATTAGATTAACAGAAAGCCAGAAATAATAAGGCCCACCAAACTCATCTTAACAACAGAGATGCTTCAAGCAATACTGAAATACAGAAAAACATTAGCTTAGTGTTTTTCTTGTTTTTATTTGTAAAGAGCACAGATTAATGAGCTACCATATGTAATAGCTCCAAAACAACAGGCAATGGCTGACGAAGAGCAAAAGCTTCAACTTTATTTTACCGTCTCATGATTTAAAACACTTAAGCCAGATAAGGTAGCAGAAGATGTAACCAGAGCCTTGAGTGATTTAGCCTTATAAAATACAAGAAAGAGCCATATGCCTACACATTGCAGTTTCCCGGAAAAACTATGCTCTCAATATAAAGCCCAGAAATTGCATAAACTTTTAGTTAAGCTTATTTGCCATATTGTACTCTTGTATATGACATGGCCTACACCCCTACGAACAGAGCCTACCATCAGCTTTTTACCAGAGATTGAACAGCAACTGCCTCTCCACCTCAATAATTTTACCTTATTGTATTTATTCTCATTTCTGCCTTTAAGTTTGAATCCGGTTATAAGCTGGATCAAACATGTTGGTGGAAGTGACCATCCCTGCCCCCTCCTTCCCACGGCAGTCCTCTAGTTGTCTGGAAATGCTACCAGAAGATGAAGGGACTTTCTCTGAGTGGAAGGGCTGTGCTCATGGAAGGTCCCTTTGCCTGATATTTGGATCCCCAAATATCGGACAAAAGGACCTTCCATGAGCACAGCCCTTCCACTCAGAGAAAGTCCCTTCATCTTCTGGGAGGCAGATCCCAGATCCAAACTCCAGTTTGTATTATTTCATGGCACAAGCTGGTAACTCAAACAAAACAAAATGTGAGGCTTGTAAAAATGCTGAAAGTCAACAGGGTGCCTCTAGATGAAAAGAGTGGCAAAATGGAAGCATGTCTGCAGAGCAGCAACGACATGATAGTAGCGCCACCCTATTCCTGTCAATTTATGCCACTGCTCTTACTTGCTCTGGTCATGCCAGAGACAAACATTTGCATTTCAGGGGAACCAACTCAGATTTTCTAACTGTGCCATCAGTGTTCCCAAACATTCATTTGTTGCATTCACAAATTACATTTAGGATATACACCTAAAAACAAGTTGTGGGAACCAGCCTTGGTCCTTAACATACAACATTCTTTGTGCTTCCACATGCTGGATTTATTGTAAAAAAGAGAACCAGTGGGCTTGCTTGAAACTGCAAGTCTTAGTTTTCTCTTGCAAGTTGTACTTGATTTGAACTCCTTCCCTCATCTTCTGTACAGTTTCCTCAGGCAAGAGTCTTCTCTACCATTGCCCAGCAATGCTGAGGCTTCTGGCAAAGAGGCTAACATAGTTTTCTGGCATCCTCAATTATATTACTCTTTGTAGAAAGACAACTAACTGGACAGGAGCACTTTCTTTTATTGGCAAGGAGCAATTAACACCCCACACAGAGAGGAATTTGAAGTAGGACATACAGATAAGCCATCCAACATCTATTATAAAAATCCTAGCCATAAATTATAATTTACTGAAGTTCTGGCTGGGGCAGGGGGAGGGGAGGGGGAGGAAGGAGAATAGGGAGACATTCCATATTACTGGAAAGCTTTAACACCCCTATAAAGTTGCCTTCCAGAATGAAGCTACCCCACACATTGTCAAATGCCATTTAGATATCAGCACTCCAGCCATTTTTGGCATTTCTGGGACAGTCTGCACATAAAGCAGTTTCTCTCTAAGGAAACTTAGGCCATGGTATGCCAATAGTCTATCTGTTCAGAGACACCATAACTCATGTTAGAAGCAAGCTTAGCCAATACCATGGGGTGTTTTTTCCTTCCAATTTAGAATCTTGTTTGTGCAACGCCAATTGTTAATCATCTGTATTACTTCTCAGTTTTAAGAATTAGAACTTGAAATTATGACTTGTGTGATCAGAAAGGCACTGCACAACAGTAAGTGCTTTCTGACGCATCACTGGGCATATCCAGAAGAAGGAATTTATTTCTTTTTCTTCTTATTCCAATTGTCAACATGATATAAGATAAAAAGAAAAATAAAGGTAGTTTCCTAATTCTACGTTGCCGTCTATTTACCAAGTCTTTGTGCCTGGCCATCACTATAATAAAACTGTTCTTTTTGACAGACCAAGTATTATGTTATGATTACTTAATTCAAGCAGGTCAAAGAAACTGTATGCAAGGTCACAGAGATACACTCTGAGATAACGAACAGTAAGCTATTCTCCTTCTATTGAAGACAATGTACCTCATCCAAACATTATATGCTAGGCAAACATTGCTCTAGAACAGGAGTGGGCAAGTTCAGAGGGGCTGGACACCAATTTCTGACCCACAGAACCCACCCACGCCACAGAAATCTCCATTGCCAAATTTTGGTAGTGTGATGGGAGAAAAAAAAGCCACATTTTTACTTTAAAACATGGTATTTGTCGTGTTTCTCAGAACCTCCTGCCTTCTTGGGAGACAATAACGAGGCCTGCTAAGTAATCCACAAAGCTTTATTCATGCAATAAACATCAATCAAATTTATTAAGGTCATAGACCAGCAGATTAGCAATAAACATCTCTTCCCACCTGAAGAGAGTCTAATCTTAAGGAACTTTCCCCTAGGCAAAACTATGCAAACTAAGCGAGACAATTGTCCTTTCAAGAAGAATGGAAAGCCCTTAAAAAGTTGTAGACAGATATATAAGTTATAGTGAGGGGTGGGGAGAGAAAGGGATTGGAAACCTGAAGTAATATGGATATCTGGACCATTGGGAAGTGGGAAAACAATAATGTCATTTGAGAAGCAGACAAGAGATATGAAAAGAATAACAACAGATGGTGTCAAGGATAATTTTTGTAAACTGCCCAGAGAGCTTCAGTTATTGGGCGGTATAAAAATGTAATAAATAAATAAATATATGATGCACACGGAGAGGTAGTCATGGATGACTTCAGAAGAACCAAGTGGACTTCACTCAGTTATAAAAACTATTAGACAGATACCCAACAAGAATAGAATGCAACGGTGGAGCAAGACAATTCTTAGCCCAAAAGATAATAATATCATGCACAGAATAACCAAATCAGTGCTATACATTCTTAGAAAGACATTAAACATTAAACATGGTTATTAACATGAATTGATAAGATGAATACACAAATGATGAGCAGACAGAAGTTAGGGCAATACAAGTCCAAATCTGGGCTTAAAGACGAGCTTTTGCAACAAGGTAACGAGAGGTAGCAGGTTTACCACGATTATCTCAACCATCAACTCCAGCAACAAGAATACTGAGAAGCTGCAGTTGGCTGATAACCACAAGTATTAATATTGGCCTGAACAGAATGAATTAGATTATTTCTCCTCATCTTTTTGATATCATCTCCACAATAAAATCAATAGATCTTCACACACAAAGAGATCTGCCATTTATTTTCTTCACTGATTTGAATGGCTTTGGATTGCTGAACTCTGTATCCTTGAATGTGAGATATGCTGGTCTCTTTCACTTCTTTCCCTGATTTTTGGCTAAGAATTGTATTGTTCCACGTTTGAATTATATTCTTGTTGAGCATCTGTGTAATATTTTTAATAAATGAGTGAGGTCTATTTATGTTCTTCTGACTGAAATCCTAAGGAGAACAAGTCCCATTGGACAAAGAAATATGCATTGTATGCAACAATATTCATTGCATACAATGCATTTTTCAACTCACATAAGTGAAAAACACAAATTCTAGGATGGGAATGATCAGGTCTTCCTGGACATTCCAAAATGAATGGAATGTCACCAGGAAGAACCTTGAACGTGGGCCTTTTCTGTAATGGCACCCACCCTCTGGAACACCCTCTGAACTTCATTCAGTTTGGGATGCAGAAAATGTAAGATCTTTAAACACCTCCTGAAAACACGCCTTTTCACACAGGCTTTCACTGAGCTGTAACTACTGCTGGGTTTTGTTTTAGTTTTACATGGTACTTTAAAACTTTTAAAAGTTTTATATTATATCTTGTCATGTTGTATTTTATGGTTTTAATAGTGAACTGTCCAGAGAGCCTCAGCCATCGGACACTATAAAAACATAATAAATAAATAAATGATTACGAAAGGGTCTCCCAACTCTCCAGGAGCAGATTTGGAGGACATGCGGGGGGAAAGGACGTGGAAGAGGAAAGGACGTGGAAGTCCCATTTCACGAGCAGGATCATTCCGATTGTGCAACATCTATGCTAGATCCAACCCACACAAAAGAGTAATCCAAATTATTAACAGTAATCCAAATGAGCTATCAAGTATTTTGGGGGCTTTTAGTTAAGGGCGGAAAATATGGGGGGATATAATAGAGGTTTCTGAAATTATGCAAGGCATGGAGAGGCTGATTTTTCTACCTCTCTCAAAATTCTAGAACTCTGGGATCACCCAGTAAAAATTAATCTACAGTAAATTCTGGACAGACAAGAGGAAAGACTATTGCATGCATAATTTAACTTAGGAAATTCAAAGCCACTTGGCTTAGATTTTTTTTAAAAAAAAAAATAAGGTCAGACAAATTTATTGAAAAAATGATCAATGACTTCCAGACATGATAACTAAATGGAACCTCTATGGTAGAAGACTGTTGCCTTCATGCTCTATTTGTGGCCTGCCAGAAGGCATTTTGGTGGCTACCACTGTCAGACTAGATGCTGGACTAGATGGATGCTCTGTCCCAGCCGTGCTCTTATTACTTTAATCTGCAGCAGTAGTTTCAATAAAGAACTGGTTGTTGTGCTGGGTATTGCAAAAGTAAGACCTAGCCTACTGCTTACCATCTATCGATTGATGAGAACTCCCTCCTCCCACTTTATTTAAAGATTAACACATTTTCTTACCAGCAGCTGGGATTGCTGTGAAATAGGTTTCAATTGGTGCTGAAAACTGTGGCTTCAAAGGAGTTGTTTATTATATTGGGATTCAGCCCACACCTCTGCCTTGTACCTGTCTTTTGGACATGTTACTTGTGCTTTGCCACATATTCCAAAGGAACCATTTTGTGGTGTTGCCCAGGACAGTTCTTCCAACTGCTACAGTAAATGTGCCCACGGCTCAAAAGATTGCCTACCCTAAAGGTTGCATGGAAGAAGGTTTCACCTCTCGGAGTCACATGGCTTTCATGACACACACATTTAGCAGTGGATTCCTATGCATGACTACTCAGAAATAAGCCTTGTTGAGTTCAATCAGGTTTACTCCCAGTGAGTATAGGACTGGAGCGTGAGCCAGCTCCACCACCTTCTCTTTTGGATCCATGTTCCTGGGCTTCCTTCCAAGTTTTACATTTTACTCCACCTTTCCCTTAGTTACTGTAAGATGTGTTATTCAACAAGATTCCAAAGAAGGAAGTGCACAATAAATCTATTCCGCACAAGTGCCATCTCTTATTGGAAGTTGCCGGCACACTGAGCAGCTCAAACACTGCTAAGTATGGTCACATTATCTCTTAAATCAGAATCCTACAAAGCAGGAGGGATGAAATATGTTTCTGAGCAGGCTATTCAGACTGATCAATTATAACTGTCTACAGACGTTAAGAGCAAACAGAGCAGGTCTGAAGCCTAATGAAGTAGATGCCAAAATGGGCTATCACAAGTTTATGTACTAAAACTTAAATGTCTCATTCAAAATGAAACCATGTATTAAAAGGGACATGTGGCATTGGGAACCCAAATAATAGGGGTGGGGATATTAATCTTTCCCATACAAATGCCCTCCAGCTTTTAGCTGCTGTTTAAATGAACTGTTTTCCTCAAAACAAAGCTCCAAAGGCAGAAGACCTATTATCTAGGTTTTATCACCAACTGTACCATTTATCACTACCTACGTGCTACAAAAGGAGCACTAATGAGTCTAACAAGGAAGCACTTGGCAGAATATTTTAATAGATGCCCTAAATGTTACAAAAAATAAAAGGAACTGGCAAAATACATCTCAGGATTCAAAGCCTTGACTGGAACACAGGAAAATTCCCCTTCCTCTCCCTCTCTCTCTAAGGAAAAGGACTGAACAGTTCTTTATTTCCTGTAATCTGCAGCAGAGCAGCAAGAAGTTTCCATAGGGCTGAGAGAGCAGGCAGGGCAGTTATACAACTGGGCAACACCAGTTATAAAAGTAAATAATTAATATGATCACCACCAAGGCCCTTGGGGGGGGAAATGAAATTTCAGAACCATCTAGTGGGACTTTCTTCCAAGGCAGAAAGAACAAGACAATGAAGTATTTGGGAGCAATGGAAAATTCAGAAAATCTCTAGCACCTCTCAGAACAGAGAAGGGGGACGGTTTTGTTTTTTAAAAAAATGCATACTTGTGAGCTATTATCAAGCTCTTGAAAGCAGTATAGAACATCGCTTCTGAAAAATGGTTTAGCATCAACAGTACAATCCACATCTGTACTAAACAACATGAATAAGAAAGGTACCTGGAAAATCAGGTTATAACTTATATCAGCAGTGGGGAATGTTTCTTCTGACAAGGGCCATATTATCTCTAAAGCAGCCTTCCCCAAACTGGTTCCCTCCAGATTTATGGGACTGCAAATCCCATCATTCCCAGCCTGGCTGGGAACCAGAAATGCTACCAATGTGCACGCATGCATGCATTGTGCGTTTACAGATATAGATATATACACACACACACCTGCCCTAGAGGTAAACTGCATGCTAGAGTGTCCCCCCGCTTTTTTATTTCTCCCATACACACTATCTAAACTTTGACATTGTAGGCAACTATTAATGGAAGAGAGAGAAAGATCAGGTTAGCATGGCGTGATTGTGATTAAACATGGCTTTACAGCCTTCAATTAAGTTCCATTTTAAAGGAGGACTAAGGTTAACCCAAATTCACGACCACCTGCATCCTACAATTCTGATGAATGTTCATCACTACTTTTTTTTAATGCCTATAAACAGGAAGAGTCTATAGTTATAGCTCAATTTCTTTCCCTTATGTACTTGCATTGCTATGAAACAGAAGGAAGCAAAGGTCACAAGCATACAGTTGCTGCACATTTGGAAATGGAAATTGACACATTACCTGGACACTGGTGTTCATGGAAAACAGCAACAACAAAAAACGCTACTGCTTAATGTAGTATTTTATTTGGAACACTTATGATAAGCATGGTTTTTCTGCTAATTAAGAAAATGGCATGTTATTTGGACTAGAACAAATAATGGATAAAAGATAGCACACTAATCGGCTTTTATACGGCTCCATCAAACAACCCATCAACTCACAAGTGCATGGTGTAAAATTCACATTGGTCTTCCTCATCTTATCTTTACTCACATGATTTTGGCATTAAAATATAGACTGTTATTAGGTCAAAATCAAAAGTATTTCTTATGTGCACACATGCATGCATCGTGTGTGATATATAGAGAGAGATGCACACACCTTTCCATTTATTCCAAAGCAGAATCTTAGCAATTCAGGTATAGAGAAGAAAAAGCAGTAAGCAGTACCTTGTGTAGACAGAAGCATCAACCTAATACTGGGCAAACCTATCCATACATTTGGGCCTTGATTGGGTTCCTGCCTCTTGCCATTAAGAGCTCCAACTCAATATGAATGCAGTCACAGCCCACAGCCCTGGCTGATTACCAATACATTTTCACAGTAGAAGGGAAGATCATGGGTTCACACAACACGACAACCGACATTCAAGGTTGAATATGAGTTGAGTATAAGTTGCTATTGTACCATGGATTGTTGTATTGTTTCCAATTTCACAGATGGGAATTTAGTTCATGGACTGAAAAGGGTTCCCCACCCCTAGTTCATTGAGATATCTTGAATGAAGCTGTTGCCTGCCATCCATTTTGCAACTGCTATAGTAGCCAAACCAGAGAGTTCCTAGGCTACCACAAATTACTTTTAAGGCCATCACTTAGTGGGGTGGACGAAGGAAGGGACAGACAGAACTACTGCTACTTTAAATTGAATAAGAGGCCACTACTTCCTTGAACATGTAACATTATTTTTAAAGATAGCTATTGCAGAAACTCTTTAATGTAGCTTTATTAAAACCGTAACATCCGTCAAAAGACATATGTCTTAAATTGTGATTACAGCAAAGGAAACTAAATCTGTAGCTCTCCTGCTTTCACCATTTCTAATCTTTCTCCCTTCCCTGGCCCACCCCACTGAAGTACCTCACATACTTCTGAGCCCCATATGCAGCACAGTTTTGCTCATCAGATTTGCATACAGCATTTATATGAAGGTCTGGAGGCTTACTTTTCAAGCCACAGTACTTTCTAGAGCAAAAACTGTGGCGGGAATCCTCCATGACTTAACAGCTTTCAGCCAAATCAACAGTAAATATGATCTGAACTGCAAGTGCAAAATCACCCTCTCTTCCTCCTACAAATTCCCCAGAAAACAGGTGTTGAGGTCTGGAGGGTTACATTTTAATTATTTGCCACTCCGAAGGAATACAGTCCAAGCAAGAAAGCAGAATAGGTTTTGCTGGTAACAGCTTTCATTGTGACAGCTTGCTCAGATGTAGCGGATAAAAGGGACAGATGATTCATTAGAAGAAGTGCTGAAGTGAACAAGCTGTGCAGATTTCAGTATGACTTCTCCCTCCGTTCCCCCTACCCACCCACCCAGTCTCTTCCACCCGCCCACAGTAGGTCATACTAATCCTATTCATCATGCTGCATATATAATTGGTTTGTTGTTCTGTGCAATTAACAGGCGTAAAAAGTGTCAAAAAGGAAACAAACATTAGTTTCTACCATAAAAATGCAAAAAACACTATGGCTAAAGCACTATGAACAGGATGGGTATTATTACTTGTAATAGAGGTGTTGCCCTACATTTATCCACCTACTTCAATGCAAACATATTGGAACCTTTAAGGGAAATAACCAGAGCAGTTTCAAAGTTGGTCTACCCCAGGTCATGAAAACATCCCTACTATGTCATAAAAATAGACAGGCAATTCCCCAATTTAAGATGCGAGGATAAAAATTGACAAAACTGATTACAAAACATTTTCTACAGAAGTACCAATTAAACTCCAGCAGTAGAAATAATGTTTGCGATCTTAAACGAGCCACTCCTGTTCTTTGCATAAGATACTTAAATCAGCAAACTCAATATATCGGATACACAGTTCAATTGCCTCTGTTAGGGACAGGGATAGAGGTAGATAATATTAGCTAAGAAGCTACTGGTGTCAAGCCTAACACAGGACAGCCATCACCTGAAATTCAGCAAGATTCCCTGGTTTAACATAGGAGCTTGCTCTACAAATCTAGCAGAATAAGGTGGTAGAAACCCGAGTAGACTGTACCCACTTCAGACTGAGAAAATGGTTGTTGTTTTTTAAATGTTCTTCATGTATTTATTTATTTATTTATTACATTTTTATACCACCCAATAGCCGAAGCTCTCTGGGCGGTTCACAAAAATTAAAACCATAATATAACAACCATACAACACAGGTTAAAAGCACAAATACAAACTACAATATAAAAAGCACAACCAGGATAAAACCACGCAGCAAAATTGATATAAGATTAAAATACAGAGTTAAAACAGTAAGATTTAAATTTAAGTTAAAATTAAATGTTAAAATACTGAGAGAATAAAAAGGTCTTCAGCTGGCGACAAAAAGAGTACAGTGTAGGCGCCAGGCGGACCTCTCTGGGGAGCTCATTCCACAACCGGGGTGCCACAGCGGAGAAAGTCCTCCTCCTAGTAGCCATGTAGACAAGAAGAAAATTGCCCCTGAGACAAAAGGCCACACTCGCAACCCATCCCTCTGCCCGCTTTTCTAGTTTTCTACTTAAATTAATGTTTTACATAAGGAGAGAGCTTTGGCTATTGGGCGGTATAAAAATGCAATAAATAAATAAGGCTTTCAAAAATGTGATTGCCCCTACTTGCAATCTGAAGTCATAAAGTGGTTGAATGACCTGTAAGTGGGAAATTAGACTGCAAGTAAGAAATCACATTTTTGAAGTCTGACCTACATTAAAAAAAAAATCCTTGTAAGTAGAAAACTAGAACAGCAAGGGAAAGAGTGAATTCTAGCATTGAGTTATTTGTGTAGAGTACACTAGAAATGCCCACATGCAGACTAATACAGGAGTGAGCACAAAACAGATATCTAGTTGTTTGGGGGTTTACTTCCCATAGCATTCCTGGACGCTAGTCATGCTGGCAGGGGCTTCTGGGAGTTGAAGACCAAAATAACTGAAGTCCAAAACACCTGCCCACCCCTGGACTAAGCAATACAGTTCATCCTATCACCTCAGGACTACCACCTCATTTTACTTCATGCATAGATGAAGCCACATACAGGTTCACTGGAAGGTCAACCAGGAGCCCTTCAGCCCTATTTCCCTGTTTGGCCTGATCTGATGGAACACGCAAGGGATTTCCAGGAAGTCACACCCAAGACTGTAGAAACAAACTCAGTTCAGCTGCTTTTGTTAACTGCTGGGAAGCTTACCTCCTTACTGGCTTTATAGGGCAGGGGGTGGACAGAAAGAGAGAGAGAAGGGGCACTGAAATATTTTAGATTGAAGCTACACTGCCTGTGCTTGTTGCTGCACACTTCCAATTGCTTCACAAGCTATTAGAAACTGGTTTGCATAAGGACAATGATCCCAAGCTGTTGCCACAATGGAAACTGACTGTGCCAAGGATTTACTTAATATATTTCTACCCTGCCTTAAAAATAAACAGATTTACAAGTTGGCCATTGTTGAAAATCTATTTAAGAAAGGAACGTTACGGGTTAAAGGAAGGCTAATGCTGTGCCTCAGCCTTTAATTTCTAAATAACAGACGTTCCAGAAATCAAGCCTCCTTGAAACTGTGGCCTAGAAACCCATCTTCTTAAGCCTAGTTTTAAACCCATTTGTGCACTATTCCCTTTCAGATTGCAGGGAGGGGGAAGCACACAGTTCACTGCTTCTTCATATAAAACCAAACCCCACATTCAAAATACTAGATGGCTCTTTTATATAAGTCGGGTTCTTAATAGAAGCAATAGGAGATTCCATATGTGTGTGTGTGTGTACACTTTAATATGGATTCTGTGAAATCAAAGATCTAAGAAATACAGAACAAAGCTTTGACAAAAATTCCACGTGATTTGTTCAATGACCAAACAAAGCAACAGAATCAGGAAAATTATGCACACATCTAGTTTCTAGATTCAGTTGTGTTAACCACAGTTTAAGGCTATGTGACTGTATTTCCCTCTCTCCTCTCCTGTGAGAAAAAGAAAGAAAAAAGGAGGCTGCGAGGAGATCAAAAGCTTCACTTTCGTTTTCAACTAAATGCAGTTACCCGTTTCATCTGAATAGAGAACTGTAGTGTTAACTATGGTTTAGGGAAACAAACCAGGATTGCAAACTATGGTCTGAACTTAATTTCCCCTAAAGCCATAGTTAAGTCAACAATTGTTTGTTCAGGCTCAGATATAAGAAGAGCCAGTCTGAATAAGACTAAGGGTCCATCTAGTCCAGCATTCTGTTCATTCATTGATCAACCAGCTGCCCACAGGCTACATAATGGCTACATTTATAAACAGCGCTAAACCATAGTTTAATGCTACATGCATGAGTAGGAAGAAGCCTGCATGAAGTTCTGTGGTCAAAGACTACCCCTCCCCTCTCTTCCTCCCATACAGCCAGGAGATAAAATAAATCTGATTCCTAGCTTGGTGTTACATGCAAACTGGGAATCATTGTTTGAAATAAACTCTACTTTGCTGGGGGGGGGGAGTCAACTACAACCCTTGGGTTGTTTGTCTGGCTTGTTTATAGTTTATTTTAAATAATTACTCCTGGTTTGCAATAACACCAAGTCAAGAACCAGGCAAAGCAAAATTGAATGATACTTTATTCCTCCCCCCAGTCTTGTGGAAGGGGAGCACACACATCGCACAGCATTGTTTCTGCCGTAACAGATAACATGACTACCACTTCAGAAAATATCCTCAAAATATTCATTACCATCCTGAACAGTATAGGCATTAATGTGCTCTTTAATTACCCATCAAATCATTCAAGAGATTAGAAGATAAATGCCCAGATTGCATTAGAACTGATGTTCATGGAAAATAAAAGGCGCAAAAAGTAATATTTAGAAATATCTATGGAAGTATCAGGGAAACTAGCCAGAGCCTACAAGTTTGTCATGTCTATCACTTTCCCTCTCTCCAGGTTTTCACCGCAGCCAGAGGAACCAGGATTTCCCTGCCAGTTGGCATATTGCAGAAGGCAATGAATAATTATCCCTCAACCCGCCAAATATTTCAGCCATTGCAGAATCACAGAGTTTCTTTGGCATCATCCACTTTGGATAAGTATTTTGGACCAGTAATGTGGTATAGAAATTAAGTAAGCTATTTAATATAGTATCCTCAATTAAAGTTGGGTTTTTTAAAAAAAGACTTATTTATAAGAACATTTACTGTCACTTAGGGATCACCGACTTACTTTCCCAATTAGATCTCCAGTTCATAAGACTCAAAACGTCTTCCTACATGGAAAAGTATATTTCTGATATGAAGTTTATCTATTGCTACAAGTATATAACATATTTGGTCCGAACATATTCAGAAGTGGGTATTACAGAAATGATCCTTTGCAGTGAGATTACAGAACTGAAAACATTTGTCAGATATTCTATCTACTGTGAGCGATTTATGGAGTTGGGGCAGAATGCTAGATGTCAAATGTTTTTGCCCTTGTCCTATCTGAAGGGCTCAAACAGAAACATGATACAGTTTCCTGTCTTTTAGCCATGAACCTAAGGAAGGATCAAAACTTCTTGACTGATATAGATGAAAAGTGGATTATGTAAGTTACACCTGATATGTAGTCAAGTCTATAGTATCCAGATCGCAACCATAACCAAGCAGGGATAGGAACTCTCCTCTCTCAGAAATTTTCAGCCACCCTTAGTCAAGACCAAAGGTAGGCAACTTTTGGGCTCATGGGCACCTTTGACAATTTGAGAAACTGTCCTGGGCACCACCACAATATGGCTGCACTGCAAACGAAAGCATCGGCCTACAGTCCTCCACCATCTTCATTTTGTAAGAATGGCTCTAAGCTACACATGTGGCCTAGAGGCATTCATGGGAAAGGAAGATAGGAGCAGTTAGGGGGCCTCACTTTGCTCTGAAGCAATCCCAGCTGCCAGTAACAAAACTTTGGGCCTGTTCAGTCAACACACTACGCCATGGTTAGGCCGCTAACCCTTTTGCAGCAAATGGTTAGTGAGTGTGTTTAAACCGTGTTTATGTAGCCATCATGTTAGGAGTGGCTCCCACGACACGCTAAGTCGTGGTTCACAAGACACACTAAGCCATAATGTTTAGCTCAAAATGCTTAACCACCGAAGCTAAGCTTGAACAGGGTCTATTTTCTAAATAACATGGAGGAGGGGAGGGCACCAAAAAGGTATTAGGGGGTACAGTGGTGCCCATGGGCACCACACAGTCTACCCCTGGCCTAGGATAGGGGTATACAAAATCTTCAGCTTCAAGAGCCACATGTGGTGCTGGCTCAGGCATTTGGATTCACTTGCACACATTCACACGGCCCAGCAATCCTGGTACAGATCGCTCTTTCATTGATGCTAGCAGCATCAAGAAAAAGCAATCTGTATGTGGATCTTTAGGGGAGGGAGTGGAGAGCAGAGACAAAGAAACAAGGAAAATAGAGATTGTCAGAGGGGAATTTGGCAACGGTACAGAGGTCCGGGCACCCTAGGAGAGCCGCATGCAGCCCCCAGCCAAACATTGTGCACTCTGGGTCTAGGACAATACAATTCCATAGCAAAATATAAAGGATTACTTTTGTCATAGAAAATTCAAAGAAGCATCTAACCATCATGGGTTGCCAGAAAAGTTTACAAAACTAAATTTACATAAGTGAGAAAACATTTTTTTAAAACTCCACCAGCTTCACATTAAATGCCCTGATTTTTACAGGGCCTGACTCATGATGTTTCTGTGCGTGGGGTTTCAATCAGTGCAGCTGACTCAACTCCATCTTGTTCACAGCCAGGAATCTTCCTCCTACAGGCTCCTATCTCTTGCGCTCAGTCGTGAAGGGCAGTTCCAAGATTATATTTTCAGACTTCATCCGCAGGTAAATAGTAATGCAAGCAGAGACCAAAAAACGCTGCTTCATCCCATAGAGGCAGATTCCCAGCATCCGATTTCTGGCCATACTGTTCCCAAGCCTTATAGACACAGAACTAGTGCAGTTCACCTCATCTAACACCTGAATACTACCACCATGTACCTCCACCAAGCCTCTAGAGAGTGTGGGAAAGGAAAGAATGACAAGACACGAGTTAGATTAAGGGTTACGTTTTACACCTTACCTGAAGGAAAGCTCAGGTTTGCTACCATGTGTACATTCAACAGGAAGTGAGTCATCTAAAAATGCAATATATGACGCAACCCTAAGATACATTGCATCCTGCGTAGCCAAGATGATAGCGTCATCGTACTATCCATCAGCTTTTCAGTTCTTGTAGTGATAAAAGTAGCGCTGGAGTTGCATCTGTCTGGGGAAGGGTCTGTCCAAACAAATCCTTCCTGCCTCCAGCATTGCTAGTAAGTCCAGCAGGCAACAGCCTTAGTCAAAGGGTAAATATTTTGCTAGTTTTTCTGGTCTCCCCATATTCCATTCCCTTTTATTGCGCCCACCCTGTTACCACTGAATTTCCGTCACCACCAGTTGTAAGTCATGCTGTTGTTTTTTCAAAAGCTCTCATTGCTGAAACTGCCAAATATGAGGTAATTCTTCCCCTTCTAATAAGCCTTTTCCCCTGAGAGACCAGATCTAGCTATTTCTTTTGACGTTAAGGCACTAGAAAGGATGCAGAGTTACAATTACAGGCTGTTAACAGGATGATTACAGGCTTTTTTGATTAGCTAATAACCAATCCCAGTAGAAAGGTACATTTATATTGGCAGTTCCTCATATGATCTAACACTAGAACTGCCCTACAATAGTAGGGGTTGAATACACCCCACATTAGATGTTTATTTTAACTACTGTACAGAAACTTGCAGGACCTCCAGTCCCCTAAAGGCAGGAGTTAAAGGCTCTGTTAAGAGTTGAAAGCACAGAAAGGAAGTACTGATGTTCTTCAACAAGAACGAAATCTGGAAAGCTAGTGCTCTCTATCTCCAGCCACAACTACACAACTCAGGATTTCAGGAAGCCAGGCATCCCCATAAAAGCAGCTTCCTTGAGGCTTTGGCAGATGCATGTCTAGTTTACCTATAAAAGACTTAGAAACAGAGACTTAATATACATAGGCATGCACAAGGGGTGTACCAAGTGTGACCAGGCACACCCTAATGTCTCACGCAATAAGCGCTGAACTGAGGGGGGCACTGAGTAGGGATCTAGAGGGGGATCCAGATGAACCAGGAACAGTCCTCTGCCTGCCCTCTGGCTGCTCCACTGCCGCTGTCCCTGACAGCATGCCATTGCTCCAGGTAGCAGGAGTGAAAACAAATCGTTCTGCCGGGAGCCTCTCTGCTGCCAGTCACACTTCAAAGAGGAGAGGGCCCTCTTTGGATTCAATAAATATTGGCCTTTAAAAAAAATTACCTGGGTGTATATATAATGAAACATGCTGCACATGCCTATGTTAATATGGTGATATAGTGCAATATGAAAAGGGCTTCAAAGGAAAAGGGAGTCATTTTAGTCTACCTTATACCTCACCCAGTATTATCTACTCAGACATGCTAGCAGTTTTCCCATACTGCTGCGAGAAGTTTTTCCCCTACTGGTTACCCAAGATCCTTTTAATTGGAAAGGCTGGAGGTTTGCCACTTAGTTCTAATCCTTCCATAAGGAGTGGAACTATGACCCACGCAGTATAAAATAACGCCCTTGGATGCATCCAGGAGCAGAAGCTTACCATCAGGCACTCTTAAAACGACAATAATTAACTGCTGAAGAAATTAATAAACCAACTGTGAAAGGCTAAATGGTCACCTAAGATTCAGAATCACCGAATATAGTGACAGGTCCTGTGGGGGAGGGGGGACGACAAAGTCATTTTTCTTCACCTACATCGAATAGCTAAAGCCTCTCCAGCTCACTGTTATTGCAAACCTTCTTCCCTCTCACAAGCCTCGGGCGGTAGCTATATCCTTTAAAACCAGAAACAACAGGCCAGCAGAGATACATACCTTAATACTAACTCTGCCCCCATCTATTTACTCATGCGATATTATCATGGGACCAAAAGTGAGCACATGGACTTCATGATATATTATTATTATTATTATTATTATTATTATTATTATATTTACATTCTGCCTTTTTTCCTCCAAGGAACCCAAGGCAGTGTTCATAATCTTCCTCTTCTCCATTTTATCTTCACAACAACAAGCCTGTGAGGTAGGCTGGGCTGAGATTTTGTGACTGGCCCAAAGTCACCCAGTGGGTTTCCATGGCCCAGTGGGAACTAGAACCCAGATCTCCCGACTTCCAGTCTAACACCTTAGCCACTACACCACACTGGTTATTGCAGTCAGGACATCACCTGACTGCAATAACCTTCTGTCATTACTTAAGCCAAGCAAGTTGGTACCTATGCAAGAGAAAAACATTAACATCCAAATCTGCCATTAAAAATGGTATCTAGGAAACAGTGCGGGAGCATTTCAATCAGTCAGGAGATTCTGTAGAAGAGCTTAATGCTGATTTCAACAAAAGTGTTTAAAATGGAAGACTCTAATGTGAAGCTGGCAAGCTGGAGCAAATTTGGCAGTGGGGAATTTGGCCTCTTTTTAGAGATGGATAAATCAATGTACAAACTAAATCATCCCTCTTCAGGTATTTAACACTGTTATTTTGCCCATTTATTACCATTGGCTGCTAATCAGAAGTTGGCCACACCTAGGGATGTTGGAGAAATCCACAACAGATTCAAATGAGTTCAAATTTATATGAATCTGACCTGTGGATTCCACAGCGGAGCGGCTTTTTCCAAGTCACGTGGATTCGTTTTTTACTTGGGCGGGGTGGGCGGGTGGGTGTTGGACTAGTGCTCAGCAGCACAAGTGGAACAAAATTCTTGTACATCCCCCCCCTCCCTCAGTTCCATCAAAGAGGGGGTGACGGAACAAAAGACAGCATAGACAGAACAGATTTAAGGAACACCATACATCTCTAGCCACTTCCATGTTAATTTGGATGAAACTCATTTAATTGCATACTACTCTAGCCTTACTGCAATCTCTTGTATTGTTTGGCCGTTTGGTCTTATTTTCTGAGATAGATTTTTCTTTCTTTTTGGTCTGAGGAGGACACATGATATAGACACTTTGTTGGTACTAAGTAGGTTCAAGTCTAGTCAGCGCTTGGATGGGGAAGTGCCTGGAAATCTCATGTATGCCACACTGAGTTCCATAACGAAGGAAAGGCAGAATTTACATGTACTAAATAATAAATAAATAAACCTACCCACTTAAGTGACCACTTCATGCATTTTATGAAGTGGCCTCTGACCTATGAAAACACAGGCCACAATACATTGGTTAAGCTTTAAGGTGCCACAAGACGCTTCACTGGTTACATAGTTACCTCTCTGGAATATTTCACTTCCTGGCAGCTGATAAAGGCCTCTTTCCTACTTTCAAGAGCAGTACATCAGTCATAAAATTGAGCAGTTGAGGTTTAATTGGGCAGAAAATATCCTAATCATTCAAGTTTCCAAGACTCAATTTTATTTGCCCTGTTATATATGCACAGGGCACAAAACCATGCACAGGTGCACCATTTTCATTTGCCACAAGTGATACATCATCTTTTCCTTGTAAATTTGTCTAATATATTGAAAGAGAAACAACAGACCTTATTGTTCCCTATTAGGGATACAGGTCCTTCCATAGAAGCAGTAGAAGACACACAGGTCTCATCCGCCATAATTAAAGTCTGCTGTACAGCTTTTCAGAAGAAAAGTTCTCTTCCATTCCTGGTAGTAGAAGATTCAAATAGTATAGGTCCAAGTGGTTGTTGTTCTTTTCTGTTTTAAAGGTGAGGGGGGAAAGGAGGATGTAGCATCATGTTCTACTCTTCCACCCAAATTAGCTGAAGAGGAAGTTGCAATAGTAAAATAAAAATAAAAAATAAAAATGAGGCAACTTGTTTTTATTTTTAAAAAGCAGAAGAGAGACAAGCAAATGAATACCAGAAAACCAACTAACTTCGTGCTTTAACTCTCAAATTCATGTTGTGCTTATGTGATGTCGTCCATCTAGGGTGACCATGAGACAGGAAAAACTCGGATTTGTTAGGATTTTTTAAAACAAATCCAGAAGGGGGGAATTATGAATTTTGAAGAAAAATCCAGATTTTCCTCATGCTCCCCACTCAAAGGGCAGCTCTACTTTAATGGGAATTTTAAAAAATGCTTACAGCTCCATCATTTTTAAAGATAAAGAGATGAAACCTGGCACCATGATAGCTTTTAAGTAGGGCTTTAGCCATGCCAAGTTTGAATCAGATCCATTCATCTGTTGATTTTAAGTAATTTTTTAAGGCTCCAGTGGTTTTCAAAAATCACAATTTTAAAACCACAGGAGCCATATCGTTCAAACTCAGGTTGCCAAATCTCCTGTTTGGGGCTCTTGCAACTTGAGCAGTTTCAGCCCTTGGCATCAAGGGGAACTCCAGTTTTTAGCTAAAAAATGCTGAGTAAGCAAGACACCTCTCCTGTTGCAGATTTGGTGGGCAGTTAGGCACCTGGAGCTTAGCAGAGGCAAGGCATCCACAGATGAAAATGTAAGAAAGGAGAGGTCAGTCAAAGCAGCCAACAGGGCAAAACAGAACGGGCCAGAGGCCTTTTTCTCAGAGTTCCACATCATGGGCGATGAAGGGTCATCCTTCGAGAAAAACTCTCACAACCAGCAGTGAGGTGCCAGTCGAGATACTCTCATCTTTGCAGATGTTGGAACCTGGCATGTCATTGCTTTGCTTCGCTACCCCTTCCCTTCCACTTCACTTTGTTCACTTGTGAGCTAGGTTCTGTTTGCACTGCTGGCATGCAATGTAGAACATTTGAAGTGCATGTCAGAGAAAAATAGATTTGCGGCTTTGACTGGCTCGTATATCTCTTAGAGACAGAGTTAGACTGAAAATACAACTCAGAGATGGCTGTAGCTGAGTCCTGAGAGGCTGGCGTGCCACACAGAGCCTTTTAAGAGTGTTTCAGAGTCCAGTGTTCGTGCAGGCAGAGGCAGCCGATGGCAGAGTTTTTTAAAAACAAGAGTCACTGGATGCGACCAAGCTATAAGTCACTGAATGCGACCAAGCTGTGCCCTACCCCTGGCCACAGGGTACAAGTGCACAGCCTGGCTGGACATTTGGGAGACTTTGGCAGAAAGAGGAGGGGGGATTGTTTGAAGCTGGAAACATTGGCTGGCAGGCAAAAGGCAGAAGGCAACCCAGATGCACCTGTAGCTTGGCCCCAAGAGGCTGGCTTGCCACCCAGAGTGTTTAAAGAGTGCATCAGTGTCTAGCAGTTGTGCAAGAGCAGAGGAGGTAGAGGCGGCTGGCAGCGGAGGTTTTTAAAGTAAGAGTCATCAGACATGGCCAAGCAATAAGCTGCAATAAGCAATACCCCTGGCCACAAGTGTGCAGCCCGTCTGGACCGTTGGGAGACTTTGGCAGAGAGAGGGGTGGAGGAGATTGTTTGAGGCTGGAGGCTTTGGTTTGGCTGCAATGACTTAGAGACAGAGGCTGCACAGACAACCCAGACACACCTGTTGTAACTTAACTCCTTGGTGCTGGCACGCAACACAGGGCATTTGAAAGAGCATCTAAGAGTCGCATGATTGTGCAGGAAGTAGACAGGAGTTCAAAGTCTGGAAGTGCAAAGTGGTGCCAAGGCACAAACCTTGAGAAGCTGATGTATAAGTGAGAAGTATGAATAGGTGAAGTAGAGTCCACCACCCACAACACCCACCCTAATGTTAGAGAAGAGAAACTTGTGACAATCATACACAAGTTAAAAAAATGAAATTTAAAAATGAAAAAGCCAGCCAGCCAACTGGCCGACAGCAAACCCCGTTAACAGCAGCAGCAGCTTGCAGCAGAGTGAGGATACCGTCAGAAAAGATATTTGAGAGAAGGGGAGACTGTATCACACAGAGTAAAGCAAAAGCTTCAAAATATAGCAAAACCTACAAAAGTAGGAATGACTGAAGTTAATTTCAGATACACTGAATGTCTCACTTGTTCTTTATTTCAGTGATTTTAACTTTAAGTGGTTATGTAGAACAGATTTGTCTTAATTGTGTGCTGTAAAATCAGATATGTGACCAAGGCTATGTTCGGGTGGGCACCCCCCCTTGGTGCTGGTCATGCCCCTTTGGTGCTGGACATGCCCCCTTGGGGGCTGACCATGTTGTCCTCCCTTTTGGTTTCCAAAATATGGTCACCCTACATGCAATCTAGTGTTGTTTCATTTAACTGGCAACTACTCCAAAGACCAAAACTGCTCTGGCTCTGTAGTCTAACTAGTAATTCCATGCATTACTGATGGGATTGAATATCATAAGTGCATAATGGACAAGTGTGGACTCCCAGTAGATACAAAGTTGTAAATACAAGTACAGAGGACTAGAAATCCATTCCCTATTCCAGTTACACACACACACACACCCCACGTCATTCTTTCCCGTCACTCCCAGCTTTTTCCTCCCACCCTATACATGTTCACAGAAGATAAAATGAAATTAAGAGTGTAGTTTAGACATGGAGCACAAATCTTTGTTTTTATTTGACATATATAGTCAACCTCCACGGAAACAAAACTACCTAGATATGGTCTGTCACATGATATCTATGGAGAGTTTAAATAGCTAGGGCTGCAAGTTTAGTTATCATTCAACTAAGTCCAGTCTTTCTCATCAATGAAAGTTTATGCCACAATAATAATTCTGTTAAGGACACCACAAGACTATTTGTACACTTTCTAAAATATTCACACTTTAGACATGAAAGAATGAATAGCATATTACCACTCAATCAAATTCTGTATAGATAAACACAAAGTTTCCTTGTGTTATTTATTCTAAATGCCCATAAAAGCTGATTTTATTAACTGCTAGAAGTCCATCATCTGAGATTTACTTTTACCAAGCTAGAGTTGCACAGCATATCACCCACAGGAAAAGCACGGCCACCTCTTCCTCAACTTGCAATGCACCAGAGGGAAGTCTCAGTAAGTTAAGTGGGAGAGAGACTGACAGCCAGGAAGCATTGCAGTGCACTATAGAGGATGCAGCCAGCCCACAAAATTCCCTGCCTAGGGATGGCATGAGGTTTAAAGGCAAATACAGTAGCCAGATATAAAAGACAGCAGAAGAATCTCCCAAGTCATAACACATGAGGTGATGGCAGCAGAGATAAATCGCTTATAAATACTGCTGTTCAGCAAAAAAAAAACCAAACAAACCCAGACAACATCACACCTTTGGAGTAGTTCATCTGAAGCCCCCATTACTCAGGCAAAGTACGACATGTACATTCTTAGATGGGCAAGACCTTTTCTACTGAAAGTTCCATAGCTCAATGTGATAGAGCCTTTGCTCTCTATGCAGAAGGTCCCAGGTTCAATCTCTGGCATCTCCAGGTAGGGCTAGGAAAGAATTCTGCCTGAAATCCTGGGCAGCCACTGTCAGTCAGGGTTGACCGTGCTGGGCTAGATGGACCAATGGTCTGACCTTAGTATAAGGCAGCTTCCTATATTCCTGATACCCATCAGTGTCATTCAGATTGGGCTATATCCTATTTTCATGGCCACCTGTGCATACACATTCCCACCACTAGTAGGACTGGATTTGCCCCACATCTCAAACTGGAGGTTGGAGCCAACAAGAAGCACAGAGAACTCTACTCGAATCCCTTTCCCCAGCACGAGTAGGTCCTGTTGGTTGCTAGGCACAATTCCACCCTATTCAGGTATAGCAATGGTGAAGGGGCAATTCATGTAGAAAAGGGGCTGTGCCTTTAGCCCCTTCCCCTGCCATCACACAGCATGTGCTGACCTCCCCTTGTTCTAGTGTTAACTTCTTTCTGCACTAGAGAGCTTTTTCTACTTATGGAAGCTCCCATGCAATTAAGAACCCTAAAGATTCTATACGAATGGACTTGCATAAGAACATGCCTGCTTTGTGGGTGGAGGGGACTAGAAAAAGACACAAGGCTCATTGATACTAACAGGCCACATTCTGTCAGCGGTTGTCGTGGCAAAGCAGCAGTTGGAGCAGGCCTGCATAACTTGTGTCCTACCAAGCTGAAGCTAATCCTTATGCTGAAGCCAGCTCTTATACTGTGGCCTCCCTGCTGCTTGATAGCCTCCCATTCAATCCCAGGCAGGCAGCAAAAATCAAGTCATTTTTGAGCCCCCGTGTACTACTGCAGATGGCGGTGCTAGGCTGCATTTATCCTGGTGGATCACAAGTTATACAGGTCCAGGATGGAAGGAAACACTCGCGTCCTCTGCTGCCACAATTTATGGCACCATGCACTATCGTAGTTGAAACAAAATGAAATGTGTATGGAAGGATCAAAATTGACATCATTCAAAACACTACAGAAAAATCCTACCACTTGATTGTGGAAGCTCACATATGCAATGCAACCCCCACCCCCACCCACCCAGTCCCCATTAAGAAGAGAATGGTTCACTCTCATTTTCCCTAACAGTCACCCATATATTCAACAATCAATCGTAGTTTGGGGTCTTGCTAGGTCTGGTCAGCAAAAGATGAAAATTCCACGTTTCAACTAGAGAGGGAAGAAATTTGCTATGATCGGAGTGTGAAAGAAATCCTTTTATCTAGAAGGAGACTGCATTCATAGCAGAGGCAGAAGAAATGACTCTTTTAAATGCAGCAGAACAAGAACAATTAGGAGAGGGGCAGGTGCTCAGCTGTTGTAAGAGGAGTAATGTCAGCCCCACACTCCATCCTAACACATTGATGATCTGGCAACTTGGAGGTGCTGACAAAGTTTGGGACTTTTTCATTTTAACTGAGTAGGAGATTGTGGGATGATGGAGCAGGGAAGAAAAGGCTGGCCTGCAGCAACTTCAATGTCATGGGCATGCAGGGTTGTATGAAATCCACAGGCTTTCACAATTCAAACTACTACCATGACAATCCACCACAAACTCCCATCAGGAATCACTCAAGCAGGCAAAGAGGAATAGTATCCTGACCAGTCAAACTCTACCTTTAATATAAAAGGCCAGAATACGGTTTACAGATGTTGCTAGAAAACTGAAAGTGTTTATATCCAGAACAACAGAATATATAAACATTCGTAACAGAATACACTAACATAATGAACAGTGACAAAATACTGCAATAAAACAACTTAAAATACTTCTTTCACAGCTATGTATGGAGAAGGTGAAGGCCACTTACTGAAAACAAACTATCATATACAATATAATTCAGTTACCTTTATATATTGTATGAAGGATTCGTATGGCGAAGCACACTACACAAAACGACGGAGCTGGTGTTGTGAAAGATGGCTCCTCCTCCTAGGACCAGCTATGTCCCCTGCCATTCACTATCCTTCTGTTATCTCTGACCCAAGAGTGGAGATAACAGAAGAGATTCCTCTGGCCATTGCAACTGAAAGAGAGAGTGGCCCACAGGGGAATCCCTGCTATTATCTCCATTCCCTGCTTTTATCTTCTTCCAGCCTAACCACCTGGAAGAACCCAAGGAGGTTCTGCAAGCTTGATGTAGAACCTAATGGGCTGGATTAGGCCCATAAGTAAGAAGCTCTGCACCCCTGTACTAGAGGGTACATTATGCATTTGTTCCAACAGTTCTAGGTGTAGCCTGAAACCTGCATGACACCTAGCAGGGGTAGGTAACGTGTGGCCCTCTAGTTGTTTTGGCCTACAATTCCCTTCAGCCCCTAGCCAGCATAGCCAATGGTGGAGAATGATGGAAGTTGTAGGCCAAACCATCTAGAAGACCAAAAGTTGCCCACCCCCTGTATTAGGGTCTAATCTATTTACATCTGCAACTCTGCCTCCATTCCATCTTATTCCACTGAACATTCAAACTTCATGACTTAAACATCAAGTCAGCCTTTTTTCTCTCCAACCTCCAACCACCACCACCACCATTTTTGGTAACATCTTGCCTGATGAAGAGATCTGGAGATTTCAAAAGCTTTTCCATAATTTTGTGCATAATTTATTAGTCCTAATAAAGGTATTGCCTATCCGTGGATTTTGGCATTTTAACTTTTTGTTATCAATAACAGCTTTGGCCACTCCAGCTGTCTTAAAGGCCTTGACAAGGTGGAATGATTGCAAAAAAAACTGCAAATACACAAGAAATTATTTTCTGAGCCAACAGAACTGATTAATTTCTCAAATGATAAACAAAGATAAATCTTGGCCATGGTGCTTTTACTGGCATCCCAGTAAAAACCATTTGCCATCTCAAGTACAAGCTTCTTTGCAGGGCTGCAGAACAAATGATGCCATCTATGTATGTCAGACACTATCTGTTTCATGATCATGAGCTGCAAAGCCCTGCTCATGATGCCTTTCCAACGTGGCTCTTGGTACTGATCAAGCTGACCAACCCTTTTTTAGACTGTTCCCTGCTGTTCCTTGTCATATTCATTAAACATCTACACCCACTATTCACATTTCATCTTTGTGTCTCACTTGAAGCTTAGCATTTGCAAAATGTTCTGAATAATTTACACATGCCATTATGAGCAAAAGAAGAGAGGGACATGTGTTGACGAAGAACAGGCCACTCTGAGTATCAAGGAAGTGATAAATGGAGACCAGAAGAATGCAAAAATGTTGCCATATGACATGTCCTTCTAATCAAAAGGCTGCCCCTTACTCTGTAACATCATAGCTCAATAACTCATAAGAAATATCCCTCAATTAAGGCACAATAACTCATCCACGTGTTTTTTTAAAAAAGTTAAGTCGTTTCTCTGTCTTACATTATATGTACACATATGTCTTAGTTCATCTGGAGCTGCCCTGAATGTAGACATAACTCGGTGCGGGAGATACTTGTGAGGGAGCAGAAATTCTTATTCACCATGAGACACCAGGAGTGGGGCTCCTGTGGCCCTCTGTTTACTACATTTTTATACTGCCCATTAGTCAAAGCTCTCTCTAGATGTCATTGGGGTACGGCTCTGATCATCCCTGACCATTAGACATTCTGGCCTAATATCCAACAACATGTGGAAGGCTACCAATGCCTGATGTACAGGCACCAACTTATTAATATGATTTCTTTCATGCTTTTTGCTTTCATTTGGGCATGCTGCGTGAGCACATGGCTCTTCTCTTTTCCCTTTTATTTTAGTCTGAGGACCAACACAGGCACTGCCTACTCATTTTTTAATGTTGTTAGCACACACTGAAATCACTCACAGAAAGTTTTGTGGCTACCGTTACTGATCAATCTAACCTCAGCAAAATCTTTGTCTTACTCACAGTATGATAAGCAAACACTTGTAAGAGTCAAGAAGCTCAGACACAGCTTCTGAGCTTTAAAACTAGTAAGATCCCATTTGCTATTTCCTCCTCATCCTGCTAATGGTAAGAGAATTTTGCATCAATCACAAAAAACAAATTCATTCAAACTTGAATCCTTCCAGCCACTATCATAGCAAGCGTTGGTAGCTACACTATCCTCCTGGTGTTTGATTACAGTGATTGTTTCTACCTTGCGCAAAGTTACAATGGCAAATAGCACTAACGGCCAAAGACAACAAAGCTAGCACATCTTATGTACAATAGTCTCATCCAATTATTGCTCCATTCTGGTGAGAAGTAGAGTTGTGTATGAAGAAACGTCATCCTTGATTCAGCCTTTGCATTTTCAGTTCAGCCTAATTCGGAGGCGTATACAACTTAGGTGGGAAATTATGTCATGTTGAAAGCTATGAATCTTGAGAGCTGCCATGACAGTTAAATGTCTCACTCTCCCACACCAGAAGGCCCTACTCACATCAAAACCTAAATGGAGGAGCTTCTAGCCCTGGCAGTCAAAGACAAACAGTATTTAACAGACAGGTTGCTGGCACCAGATTTATTGGTGTCTGGTCTGAATTCTTGGGACTCTTTGAATCCCAGTTCTTACCCGACACACATTGTAGATGCCTAACCTTCCCTTGCCCAGTCTCCCAGTCTCTATGCATTTGCTGAATTTGGGCCATGGGAGGTCAGTTGGTATTCCTGCATGTTTTGCAATATAATAGTATTAATAAAAACAATTTTAAACCTTTTATTTAAAGAATGTATTTATGCAGACAGATCCTAGTAGGAGAGAGCTGCAATTTCTATCACCCAGCATGCTTTGAGGATTAGAACTACAGACTTCATCAACCAGGTTTTTTATCTTTGTTTTCAAATAATGCAGTTTTATGTTCCATTATCTTATCTCACCAGAAAGAATTCTGTAGCACTGCAGACAATTTATTCCACAATAAAATGCTAATTCTAGATGAGATAGCAACCCCGCAAATGTGGAAAAAAACACGCATAAGGACTGCTATTATAGCCAGTCACGAGCTGGCAAAATTGTGGATACTTAGTCTCTATTCAAAATATAAAAGGAGAAGTTCAAAGGAAAATTCTGAACAGTCGTGATCAAGACCTCCATGGGGAGATTTCAGATAAAGCAACACAAAGCTTGCACACTCCAAACGTGACCCTAAAATGGGAGGAAGGGTCATAAAGGAAGCTTCACAGCTACAGCTGGACACTTCTGAGCAATCACACAACTGCAATCCCAATATACACAGGCCATGAATAGCCAGGCCAGCTGCCTTCATTTTGGACGAGAAACCCAATGTATGTTAGTGGAGCCAAAAATAAGTTGAGGCATGCAAAGCTCCCAAGCTGCTGTGTCAAGTGGGAACGCAGCATCATCTTGATATCTGTCAACACAAGGTTTTGTCCCAAAGGAAGCCCTACAAAAAAGGGGGGAAGCATACGTGTGGCCAGCAAGACTAGAATGACTCAGAACTAACAGTTAAAATGAAATCAAAGGCACTTTGACACCATGCTTTCAATGAAGCATAGAAATGAAAGTATAGTAGAACCTCTGAGCTGCAAAGCATTCCCAGGAAGAAAGGGTATCTTATCAATAAGGAATCTCTCTTGTGCCCCACCCCCAGCTCCAGACACCCACTTGTACTTTGCCTCTATAGATTCCTACAATACAAGCGCATTCATTGCCATTTCTGCCAAGTTCTAGAATTTGCCTACTATATTTATATGTGCCTTTTGACCAAGGCACTTCAGTTTTAAATAATGGCTTGCAATTTTTTTTATTTATTTACAATATTTATATACCGCTCCCCATTCAAAATTTCGGAGCGGTGTACAAGATAAAAATAAAATAAAAACAGAATAAAACACTTCAAAATAGATTTTAAAAGAAGTAAAATCTACAGTGAACCGTGGCTGGACATTAAGGAAAGGCTTCCTGGAATAATGACATGTTCAGGAGGCGCCAAAAGGAATACAAAGTTGGAACCTGCCTGACCTCCAGAGGCAGGGAATTCCATAGGAGGGGGGCTACCATGCTGAAGGCTCTTCCCCTGGTGGACTCCAATCGGAGGATGGGTCTACATGGAACCACCAGGCGTATGCCCTTGGAGAAGGCACTCTCTCAGGTATCCTGGCCTCAAGTTGTTTAGGGCTTTGTACACTAGTACAAGAACCTTAAACCTCAGGTCATCTGAGGGCCTGCTCCTGGTGGTTCCACATAGATCCATCCTCTGATTGAAATCCACCAGGGGAAGAGCCTTCAGCATGGTGGTGCCCCTCCTGTGGAATTCCCTGCCTCTGGAGGTCAGGCAGGTTCCAATTTTGTATTCCTTTTGGCGCCTCCTGAAAACATCTTTATTCCAAGAAGCCTTTCTTTAACATGCAGCCTTGGATTTCTGTTTTTGCTTCTTTTTAAATTTTGTTTTAACTGTTTTATTCTGTTTTTATTTTCATTTTACCTTGTACACCGCTCCGAAATTTTTCAATGGGGAGCGGTATATAAATATTCTAAATAAATAAATAAATAAACCTGGCTCAGTAGCGAATAGGCAGCCGGTGCAGTTCCCTCAGCAGAGAAGTTACATGCTGGAAAGGACAACAGCCAAACTGCAGCATTCTGCACTAGCTCCAGCTTCTGGAGCAGCTTTAAAGGCAGCCCCACATAGATTGTAGTAATCCTTTCTTGAAGTTACCAATGCCTGTACCACCATGGCCAAGCTATCCCTGTCCAGGAGAGGCTGTAGTTGGCGAACCAGCTGAAGCTGGTAAAAGGCACTCTGAGCCACCATGGCCACTTGAGCCTCCAGCGATAGAAATGGATCTAAGAGTACCCCCAAACTACGAACCTGATCTTTCAGAGGGAGTGCAACCCCATCCAGAACAGGCAATGAGCCTATCTCCCAGACTCGGGAACTACTCACCCACAGGGCTTCTGTCTTGCCAGGTACAATGCAGAAAAGATAGGGAGGGTAGAGGAAAGTAAGCAAGTTTAGGTACCATAGCTACTGTATGAGATAGTTCTCAAAGTGAAGAGTCAAAATACCAGCTAGTCCCATCCAGATCAACGGCGAGGGCCCTCATCATCTATCTTTCCCTCTGATACAGCCAGGTGAAACGGCTACTCTGGAGACAGTTCTGGAAAGGCCTAAAAAGTTCATAGCATACCTGAACTGCCTTCTTCCGCCTGAAACTGAAGGCCAAAACAGACATTACTTTCAGTGTATTTCTAGTAATTCTATTTTCCTTTCATATTTAATCCAGATTAAAAGCCACACACCCACACACATTAGGGTCCCGATCTGGACTGGGAGCCCTGTGCCTACTCTAGATGAAAAAGGATGCTGCTGCTAGACACACATTTAAATTGTTTGTTTTGGCCGTGAACTGACAGCAGAACCAACAGTGTGTGAAGTTGTACAGTGTCATTTGATTAGTCAGCCATTAAAGCTACACTTCTATCACACCATATGATACCATAGCATGTCAGCACTATAATGGTCCCCACAAGATTACATTCAGTTTGCTATGATCTCTACTTTGGTAATAAAAATGTCAACATATTCCCTGTCTTCAGATTCAACACTAAGCAATAGTGTTTAGTGTTGCACAGTGCTCACTTCCCCTTTCCATTTCTGGGATGGATGTAAGAAGATTGGAAGCTTCTGCTTTTGTTTTAAATTAACCACAGTTTAGTGTGTCATCCAAACCCTAAATTCTGGTTAATCTTAAATATGGTTAGTGAAAACAAGACGTTATAAACTATGGTTTAAAGCTGGCCTGTTTTCACTAACCATAGTTAGTTTTTCAGACCCTAAAACAAAGAAAGGGTAAGAACAAATGCTATTCATTAAGTGCCAGAACTGAAGACCAACTGCTGGGACAGCTGCACTGTCCAGAAATGAGAAAAGGTAGAGTGTCAGGGGACTCCAATGAATGCAGCAATGTAAGAGGCAAACCAACACCAGGCAAAACAAGAAAGCCACAGATCTAACCTGTGATCCTGCCCCACATATCACAGTTTCATTCAGAAGCTTGAAGTACATGGTCATGTACACCTCTGTTCCTTTCCTACATTTATATCAGTGTCCAGAGATCAATGTCATTGTACAAAGACATCTCCAAAACAAGGGAACAAAACTGACATACAGTCCAATTCTATACATGTCTAGTCCGAAACAAACCACACTGAAGTCAATAAGACTTACTCCCAGGGGATATAAGGTTGCAGCCTATGCTAATTACTAGACAGCAAATACTATTGCCAGCCTCTTTTGAGAACCAAACTTCACACCTAAATTCACATTTCCAACTCTTAACTGGCTGGGATTTTCTTGGCTATAAAACAGTCAGATCCTGTACAAAGTTAAACACTCCTTGATTTCAATGGACTAAGGATCCATGAAAACGATACGGACCACAGATTTCACTTCAATCTGTGTTTAGCTGCTACATTTTTAAAATTATACTCTAGAGTAAGTGCAGCAGCCCAATCCAGGTCTTAAAAGTACCCTATCCACCATACTAGGGTTCATGCACATATTTTAGAGTAAAAATGAAAAAGACATGGCTGCTAAACACAGATTTAAACTGTTGTCTTGTTTTGGCCCTTAAATGCCTGCCTAATTCTGCACAGGACCAGTCTGTAAGGCTGTTTGGCCTTCTGAACAAGTATTGCAGGTAGACATGGTTTTCTATGTCTTGTTGTACTCAAATCTTTCCCAAGAACACCATGTATTATCCTCATTGATGACAGCTGAACACAGACAATACCATTGATGAGGCAGACAAGACCCTCAAGGCTTATTTAGTACAATTAACTCTTTCAAAGAGCTCATCATAGGAGTGCAATTATTTGCCTTCAGCTCCCAAACAGAAGGAAGCAAACCAAACACAGCCAACCATCACTCATACAAGTGCTAGTCAGTTTTAGAATGAACTGGTTTTAGCAGAAATGCACATGACTTGTGTCTCAACATCAAGAATTCAAACTCAGCCAGAATTTTGAAGAGAAGGGGCAACAGTTATAGTTAGTAAAGTTATTGCTAAGGTACCACAGCTGAGTATCATTTATATTAAAGAAAACATCACTGGGATACCCAAAATACGCACGTTTACTAGTGACACCAGATTATTACAACTCCTTAGACTTCCCAAGTAATAATCTACTATTCTATTGGTCCATTTCCTATTCTTGGTAATTAACTGGTAACATAAGCCTATAAGGAAAGAAATGATCTTAAGGCAGTGATTTCAGGGGAATTTCCAAGTGCAGAGAATGCAGGCTTTCCGGGTCACCCTTCAAAAACAATATCCTGTAACTGACAAATTTCAAAGGGAGAGACAGCTCTGCTAAGTGCTACAGATAAGGACAAATTCAACTATTTAAGCCAAACAGCTCCACCTACAAATCATCAGCTCTCCTTGAGGAGTTATCTATACACAGGCCTTTCACTTTCAGAAAGATCACTGGGCCACAGACAGGGTAGGGACAAACGATCAACAATGGCAAAGGTGTTTTCAAAAACATGCCCAAAGGAAAAAGCCTGTTTATCTAAGCCCGACTTATATTTTTATACAGTGTCACCATTATCTACCCTCGACACCTGTGCATCTTTGTTGCTAAGAGAAACACAGGCATGAAACTCCCTTGCTTAGTTTACAGAGTCTGCCATTCAGTGGCCAAATTTCCCCCTACCCACTATTATGTTTCCTATTGGTTTCCCACATGCTTGCATGTGTCTTTCTTTTAACTCTTGTTATGACCCGCACAGGTGAGGCTGCAAGAATTCTTCTAATACTACTGAGTCAGACCTGAGTCAAGGATTCCCTTCCAAGTCTAAGCCACCATAATAAACCACAACTCTTCATCATTCTGCCTCTCCACCACCACCACCAATTCAGGCACAGCCAGCTTGTCACTTACTCTTTAGGGCTGCAACCAGCGTCTTCCCATCTTTGATGAGCTCCTTGATGAACTTGTTGGTCTTGTCCAGCTCAGCTTCATGAGACTTGAGCCTCTCTCTGAACTGAGGGCTGTCCAAACAGCAATCGCTAAATTCCAAGGCAGGGAGACCCATGATTTCCCAGAGCCCCTCCAAAACGAGACCTTTTTTAAAAAAAAAAAATAGAAATAAGGGGGAAAATGGGGGGTGGGAGCCAACCCCAATCCGCTGGAAATGGAATGCCCACGAAGGGAACGTCCTTCTCGAAGCTCTTTAAAAGTCGAAAAAATGCATGGAGTTCATTCAACGAAATTAAAAATATGTGAGCAGCCTTGATTTGGCTCTCCTGAGTGCCAGGTTCTCAGGGCCCCTAGAGGCAAGGAAGTGAAACCATTAGGAATATACCCGATCTAATGAGGCGCAGGACTCGCACTGGGAGCTGCCTCAGATGCCAAGGAGAGAGGACAGGAGGCGCTTGGAGGACGAGGAGGGGGGCGGTGCTGCTGCTGTAGTAGCAAATGCCACCGCTGCCTGAGGTTCGCTCATGGCGAGAGCTCCCAAACACGCTGCAAGCTCACGGCTGCCGTGGTCGCCGGAACCGTTTGCCTCTGAGCCTGCTCGGCGGTGGCTGCGGTGCCGCCTGAGGAACCCCCGGTCCGGTAGCCGGCAAGCTCTCCCGCGCGGCCTCCCTGAGACGAAGCAGCGGCTCTTCAATTCAGCGCAGCCACCTCCGACGGCATCCGGGATCAAGCAGGAGCCTCCACTTCCCCATTGGAACGCTGGATATCATTTTCCGACCGCGCTGCCCATTGGAACGTCGTGAGGAGCGGGAGGGGGGATTTTTTTTTTTCCTCCTCCGGACGCAACCCCGCCTCTTGCGCCAGCCGGAGCCAATCAGGGCTGCTTCTGCTGGCGGGGCAGGGAGGAGGGGAGGAAGAAAGATGTCCTGCGATGACAGACCGGGGGCGAGGGAAGGAGTGGCCAGAGGTATGTCAAACCGCGTGGCGCGCTGTGTGTGTGTGTTTGCCTCTCTCTCGCTCCTCCACTCGCGTCCCCTCCCGCCTTCTTAAAGGCGCCACCTCGCGAGTGGGGGAGGTGTGGCGAGGCGAGGGTTGCTCAAGGGCATTTCTCGTAAACCTGTTGCTACAGACTAAATGAGGAAAGCAAACCGTTTCCCTGGAGAGAATTAACGGGTCCCGCCGCGAACCACGTTTGGGCAGACACCGTGTGTGTGTGTGTGCGCATGAGACGGAGAGAAAGGAATTGGCCTGCCCAGCGCTTCCTTCGGGAATATTTATTTATATACCGTTTAAAAACAGCAACATTTAGGTGCCTGTTGGAGACCTATTTATTTGTGCAGGCTTTGGTGGGTTGGGTGGGTGGCCGGGCGAGTGCTCTGTTTTTGGATGGATGGATTCTGTTGATGGTTATTTTGTATTTTATTAGGTATTTTCAAAGCCGTGATTTTAATGTCTATGTACATGGTATATTGTGTTTTATATAGGTTGTTATCTTTGGCTCTTTGTGAGGAAGGATGGAATATAAAACAAATAAAGGATGTTTTTAGGACGTTTTAATGATGTATACTATGTTTTTAATTCCGTTTTATGTATTTTATACTTATTTGTTCCCTGCCTTGATCCAAATGAAGAGGTGGGTAAGAAATAAAATTATTATTATTATTAAATTAAAAAAATGAACAAAACAGTGACTTATCACATCCTTGCCATGAAGTGCAGAATAAGGGGCTCCAGCAGGGACTGAAGTGTCACCTTCCCTCTGCCTGCCTGGAAATCAGCTTGACAATAAATTATGTTCTGCCTCTGGTAGTTCCTCCCTTTTTCAAGACAGGCAGACATTCTGCTTTAAGGTAGATTCCTGCATTGAGCAGGGGGTTGGACTTGAAGGCCTTATAGGCCCCTTCCAACTCCAGTATTCTTTGATTCTTCACAGGTAGCAACTTTCAGCCCCAAGCCAGGAAGAATTTCACCTGTTGAGTATTTACCTAATATAGTCATGACTCTTCTAAAGAGATTTGACTGCGGCCTCCTTGATTGTAGTCAATTCTCTGCCTCAATTTCCATTCCCTAAGTTCTATGAATTAGTTCTTCATTATTTTTGCACCAGATGCTTTTCTTTAAATTATTCAACCATCACTGGTTATTATTTGATGTGCTGGAGCTTATCATTGCAGCCCTTGTGTGTGCTGTAATGGGATAGTAAATTGAAGGCCCGAACTAGATGTTATGTAGCTGTTGTAATTCCCCTGCTCTTTTGGCTCCAATGTGATCAGAGGTAGCAGCAGGGAGGAGGGATGCCTTCCTAGGGAATTACTCCAGGGGTGGAACTTGGATCCCCCCTCCCTGGAGGAACCCCAAAATGCTGCATGGGCTGGATTGGGGTGCCCCAGATCTGCCCCCCAACCAGAGGTTCTGCACCCCTAGTATAAGGAGTTCTAGTCACAGAACATCCACAGAACATCTTGTTGGGCCCTGAATGGTTTGGTATGTAATGTTACATGTTCTGCACTTCCCTGAGCAGTCAGAAGTTCAGAGGGGGCACTACAGCAGCGGTCCCCAACCTTTTTGGCACCAGGAACCAGTTTTGTGGAAGACAATTTCTCCACGGACCGGGAGGGTTGAGGGGGTGGTTTGGGGAATGGTCCCCCCCCCGCCCCTCACTCCAGCGTCCTGGCTTCACTTCGGCTGGGTAGGCGCCCATCCGAAGCGAAGCCAGGATGCTGGGGCGGGCGGCTTCGGAACGACGTGCCCAGAAGTCGCTCTCCCAGAGCGGCTTCTGGCCAGGCATGCCATTCCGAAGCCACCCCACTCCACCCCAGCATTTTGGCTTCGCTTCGGCTGAGCAGGCGAGATGGTGCCCCACGCCCAGGTACGCTGGGGTGAAGTTGGGGGGTGAAAGCAGCTCACCTGCATGGCCCAGTTCCTAACAGGCCACGGACCGGGACCGGTCCATGGCCTGGGGACCCCTGCACTACAGGATTTAATTTCCTTTAGTTGATAGAGCAGTGACTGATGGGGTCTTTATGATAAGTAGAGGCAAATAGGCAGATTCCCAGGGGAAAACTTATGCACCTCCACCAAGGCTGCATGCCCAGTTCCCAGCCCCGGTGCAAGCTCTCTCGATGCCTGGGGCAGGAGAGAATACATGCTGCTGCTTTGTGCACACCTTCCTACATGTGGCATTGTGCCTCCTTTCCCCTTACGTTTGCTACTGCCTCATGGGCTTTACAAAGAGAGACGTAACTGGAAGAAGTGGTATATGGCTCTCCTGAAAGCTTGCCAAAGTGGGAGCGTGGCTGGTGGGGATCTCCAGGAGCAAGTGGAGACAACAGTTCAGCAGTAGCAGGCCCTCCTGGTCATGGGGTGAAAGTGGTCCTCCTGCTCTGGCACCTGATGCAGGTGCTTCACCCTGTCTCATGGGAAGGCTGGCCCTGCCAGTTACTAACTCCAACCACTCTATCTCTTATTCTGTCTATTCCAAGCTGCCCTGTGTTTTTTTCCCCTCAGGTGGAGGTGTGTTACTTTCTCTAGGTTCTGGTTGGTTTGCATTTCAAAAGCTGGAGAGAGATTTCAAACATGCAGGGAATATATCTCCTGTCATTAGCTTCCATTGGTAAAACATCAGCCAATCATCCTGGGCTATTACTCATCAAACAGCCTAACAAAGGAATTATCTACCAGCAATCACAACAATATAGCCATTGATATAAGAACATCAGAAAAGCCATGCTGGATGAGACCAAGGGTCCATCTAATTCAGCATTCTCTTCACACAATGGCCACCCAGTTACCTGTGGGAAAACCACAAGTAGGATATTGAGTGCAGTAACAGCCTCTCAGTCATGTTCTACAGCAAATGCTGTACATAGGCGTGTTCCCTCTGATACTGGAGGTAGTATAAAGCCTTCAGGACTAGCAACCACTAATAGCTTTAGCCTCCATTTTGGCAATTACATTTGCCAAAAATATAACATTAAATAATACAATTTCCAGTACTTAAAAATGTATGCAAAAATGTTCATCATGGTAATTCTGCCTTAGGAAGAAGACAATGGCCATGACTAATTTATGTATACAAAGTTATTTATATGTAAGGAAGTTTAGTATTGCCTATTGATTAAAAACAAAAATTGAAGTGACAAAGAGAGGGAGAGAAAGAAAGAGCCTAGGTTGACTAAAAGCAGCCAGATGGCAACCCTATTTCCAGGGCTTGTGTTAGGATTAAAGCATCTGAAGGGGTAGCAGAGAGTTGGCTTTATCATGTCTTACATTTAAAATTAACACCTTTCTAGCTGTGAAGATATTATACACTCAGAACTTTGTAGAAGCTAAAGTACCACCAAACCTCACTATTGTCACGTCAACAGGAAAATGATGTAATATATTTCCAATAACAATCCTAGAATTCTCTAACCATATTACTATTTTCCTGATCAACCTCCCATCTGTGTTTTGGATTATCTCTTCAAGATTAAACAAATACCATGAAATGAAGGAATTAGTTGTTTCAGGTAATTTGCTATTGTCTGTACCTGTTTGCATTCTCTTCCCCTCCTTATTGTTTTACTATGATTTTATTAGATTGTAAGCCTATGCGGCAGGGTCTTGCTATTTACTGTTTTACTCTGTACAGCACCATGTACACTGATGGTGCTATATAAATAAATAATAATAATAATAATAAATGGACAAAGTTAGCATTATTTTAACAAATTCACTTAGGCTGTAATCATATACACATTTACCAGGGAATATGTCCCATTGAACTTAATGGGGCTTACTTCTGAGTAAACATACATAGGATTGCACTGTTAATACCTTTGTTGGTTCAGTGATATGCCACCAAGGAAAGTCTTTTGTTACCAACTGAAGGAATAAGCAATATATTATTGTTAAATATATCACAATAAAATCTCACTGGCTCAATTTTAAAACCTCAACAATATCTTAATGATACTGGTCTTACAGCCCAAACTTATTCTGTGACCTGAGCTAGATTTGTGTGAAGAAGAGAGAACTCCCAGTGTCTGCAGGAGGAGGAGACCACCACCACCACCACCTAGGAAAGAGGGAGAGCTGCTTGCTGCTGCAGCTGCCCTGCTGCCACCACCAGCCTCTCCCTGTTGGACTTCTGCTCTGAAGACTGCCATGCCCTGCAGGACCAGGCCCCAGATACTCAGCCAGCTGCTGCTGACATTCTTCACCTGTTCCCCTCCCTAGAGAGGGATACATAAGCTGGCTGGCTAAGATGTCCTGGAAGAGCTAGTGTCTGCAGGAGGAGAGGACTATCACCACAACCACACAAGAAAGAGGGAGAGCCTGCCTGCTTACTTATTTGCTTGCTGCTGCTGCTGCTGCCCTACCACCACTGCCACTCTCTCCCTGTTGGACTTTTCCTCCTTTTTTCCCCCTGCCTGGCTTTTTGTGGATCTTGAGCTATATGCCGGGGAGGGGAGGGGAGGGGAGGGGAGGGGGGGATTCAGAGCCCATAGAAAATAAAACAATGCAAAAATTTCAGTGGAAAAAAAATCCATCCCACATCACTGGATCTAACTCTTTATAGTTACTTATTTATTTTACATTTCTATCCCACTTTTACTCCAAGGAGCCCAATTCATCATAAATGATCCTCACCATTTTACCTGTAAACAAATCTGTGAGGTTCGTTAACCTCAGAGGCAGTAACTGGCCTAAAATCATCTGGTGGGCTTCATGGCCAAGTGGGGACTAGAAGCTGGGTCTCCTGAGTTCCAGTCTAACCACTACACTGTTCTAACCTCCACACCACACTGGCTCTCGTACCTAAGACTAAATTTCCTTGGCTGTCCAGGAAATTGGAAGTGACTGCAACTTCCAAGTTCAGACGGCTATGAAAGCAATGTGTTAAGCCAGTGCAAAACTAAACTCTCTAGAGACCCCTTCTGGCTGACTCAGGTATGACTCTAATAAGCCACAGAATAGACAGACCTAGTTCACATGACACGGTAACCCACAATGGGTTTGTCATCCTTGTTTGTTTCAGGGTGGCTTGTCATGTTGTCCAAACCTGGCAGGATGGCTTAAGTGTGGGCTGTTAACCACACACAAGCCATCTTAAGAGTCCATGGCGTGTTGTTTGGTTGTTCGAGGTGGCTGTTTTCAGAGTATCTTGTCCTGACATCCGAACCTAGCAGAGTAGCTTGTGCATGCATGTTAAATCCACCACTCCCAAATTGCCATTCGGAGAGGCTGGACAGATGAAGCAGCAGGGCAGTTGAATGGGGAAGCAAACCATGGCAAGCCATTGGTTATCTGTTGTTAGCAGCGTGACTTAACAAGCAATTAACCAACCCACCGAGGCTTGTTTTCAACATGGCTTATGTTGTGCAAACCAGTGGCTGTTTACACAACATGCTAACCCACACTGGGTTCACACAATATGCTAACACACATTCACTGGTTGACTGTGGGTTGTTGGTTGAACCGTAGGTTGTTGGTTGAAACATGGATTAGCATGTTCCCTGAACCTAGGACATTTTCCGTAGGGTAGTTTATTAACTACCCTGGACAACCCAACAACAAACCATAGGTTCTCAATGTGGCTTGTTTGAGGAAAAATAAGCCACATTGTATGGTTAAGAAGCCACCTTGAGGAAAATGCCCTGGGTTTGGACCACCCTAACCCATGGTTAAACAAACAACTCACCATTCAACAACATCCCACACTCTACCACTGTGTGGGTTAGCATGTTGTGTGAACCCTGTCAGTATGTGACTGAAAAGAGTGATATCACCAGGGGTAGATGGAAGTTGTAGAAAAATATATTAAACAATGTGCAAAAGAAAGGTTTGCTGTACCCATCAAAACCAATAAGGCAAGTGGCATTCATCAAGGATTTGTGCCATCTTGAAGCCACTTCATACTGTACATTTTTTGTTGGAATATATGTTAAGATATTTTGTATTTTGTTTTATTTTGTTCTGTACAGCACCATGAAAACTTGATGGTGCTATATAAATAAATAACACCTACAGTGTACTCACATCTTTGTTCTCTAACATGTGAATGTGACCATGTGTTTGAAAACATGTGTATCTTACAAGTACATATCAGGGAGAGGTCACTGGTTATTTTTGGAGTTGCCCATTTTTTGAACGCTGTCCCAGCGAAGTATATGCTCGCTGGTGAACCTAGTTTCCTACAGTGTTATGCAGTAGCCCAAAGAGAAAACACTTTCTGACTGGAAGGGGGAATTCTCCTTTAAGGAAAGATAAGAGCTATATCTCTTGAGTGGCCTCAGTCCACAAGCATGTATTGGCTGTTGAGTAGTTGGGATAATAGGTGCCATGGGTCTATACATCATAGATTACTTTCTGATAAACTTAACACATTTCTTTAAATCAGGAGTGGGAAACACGTGACCCTCAGAGGTTGGGCTGCCATCAGCACTGGCCAGCATACCCAATAGGGTGACCAGGTACACACTGCCAAATGTATACAATGTATATACAAATGCATATGTATAGATGCAAAATTAGAAATAATATCTATAATTTAAATAAAAGTGCAATACTTCCATAGCGGAGAAGAATGACTGGGGGGCTATCTTCACAACACCGAATTGGCACCACATTCCCCCAAAACTCTCCGCTTTTGCTCCTGCAGGGTTGTGCCAGATAATCCCCATGCCAAGGAGCAAGTGCAGGGTTTACGGTGGTCATCCGCCCCCTCCCCTGTCCCTCCCTGAGTGGAGGAGGAGAAGGTGGTGGCAGCAGCAGCAGCAGCTCAGGCGGGGGGGGGGGAGAGAATAATATATTTTAGGAGGAGGAGACAGTTCGGGGGAAGAAAATAAATTCTTCTCCCAACGTCAAGGCAGTGCAGGGCATTCTGGCATCCATTCCACTTGCTGTCCCATCCCCTGCCCTCTGCCTGGATAGACAGCGACCAATTAGGGGTCGCCATCCATTGGGAATGCCTCCAGAGTAGCTACGGAACGAGGACAGACTGTCAGAAGAGCCGGGCTGCCCTTGCTCTGGCTGGAAAACTCAGTGTAAATCCCCAACTTTTCAGCCGAGCATCTTCAGCTCTTTGCCCCAAGGTGGCTTCAAATCTGCAGCTGTGTCATCTAACCAACACCGTGCAGATTCAAAGCCACCTAAGGGCAAAGAAGATGTCAAGACAGCCCCTGGGTGACCTATGTGGCTGCTCAGCTGCTGCTGTCCAGGTGCAACAATAATGGTTCAGTGAACCACAGCCTCCTTTCTAATCACTGTAATGACCTTCAGCTTTAGTTTGCCTTTCTGCATATTGGTTACAACATGATCCTGCTTTGCTTTCTCAGATGAAGGAATATTCAGATGAAGGAATATTCTTTTTTTAGTTTTCTCTAGTTTGGCTCGCGCACACACACACGCCTCTGCCTCTCGAGTGTGCTGCCAGTGCAGAAACTCTAAGCCTTTGGCCCAGCTCCACCTGACTCAAATGTACATCTGCAACAATTTAGTTCTAATAGAATTGATTTACTAACCCAGTTGTCGCTGACTACAGCTGGACTTAAAGAATCTAGTGTCAGTGCATGTTATAAAACAGTCCTATTTAAATGAGAACACCAGGGAGCAGGCCTCAAAAACAGCAAACCATTCCTCACAAGTAATTAGAACCCAATCCCTACTATGAAGGTGAAAAGGCTTATGGGTTAGGGTTGCCATCTTTGTTCTGGCAGGGCCCCTGTGCCCTTGACAGCTGGTGACAAGTCATGATTTTACAGCTGAACCTTTTCTCAGGATTGGACATTGTAAATAGGAAAGTTTTACCTGCTAACTTCCATTTCCTCTTCAATAAAACTGCAGTGACAACACGAAGTGCCTTATAATACTAACAATGTAGAAACTGTGGAAGAGTAAGCTACTGGAGTTCTAAATCAATAACTACTGTCAAACTAATAGATACTCTGCTCCTGTCCAGAGAAGAATCATAAAATCCATGGGCAAAACAAAACACTCATTCTGCAGCATGGCATGTTTTATCATTATATGACAAGTTAATTACTATAATTTAAGGAGTACAAGTCAGTGCTTGGGTCAAGAACAATAACTCTTTCTATTATCATTTTAAAAACACCATTTATGCTGGATATTTGAGTAACATGGGCACATACATGTATATCAGATACAACAAGCAGGACATTATTTGCTTCCATTTTGGTTTGTTCTGTAACAAACACACAGAAGTACAAGCAGATATGAATAGGGAACGGCGGTAGGGTAGAGCACATGCTTTGAATGCAAAGGGTCCCAGATTCAGTCTCTGGTATTGCCAGGGAGGGCTGGGAAAGACCCTGCCTGAAACTCTGGAGCCACAACCAATCAGTGCAGACAATACTGAGCTAGATCTGACTCAGTATAAGGCAGCTTCCTATCATCTTGATCGTTTGGCAACTCCCATTTATACTCTTTGTGGGCGGAGCTTATCTTATTCTGGAGGTCCCAGCAGAGCTGGGTTTGGTGGCCTCTCCTGCGGGCTGTCATTTCCCCCCCCCCCTCAGAATTAATTGGATGGTGCATCTTTCAAGATCATTTCAAAATGCCACATTTTGGTAGAAAGGCAGGGAACAAAAAGAATGAGTGAATGAATATTTATAGCTCTCCTCTGTTGTGTCTTCTGATAGAAACAAAGGAAAGGAATCAGGCGTTTAATAACCAAGCCAAGAAAAGTAAGTGCAAGGGCATACCTACAAAAGGATAAATGAGGACACTCCAAGAATCTGTCATCGAGAAATGTCTACGGGGATTTCCTTTGTCCTACATAAAATTGCCAGCAGAGGTTTTCATTAGGGACTTGGTACACTAAGTATGTTATAATTTCCTTTGTTAACGCTTTATTTAGCAACTTCTCTCATTGTGTCAAGACGGTCAGTACAAGATTCACAAAAGGCAAACACTTCAAGCATGTAAAAGGACCAGTCTTAAGGTGGCCGGAGGCAGAGTTTCTGTGCAGATAGTAGGAATACAGAAGAAGGAATTCAGCAGGAGTAGCTTTTCTCACCTCTGTGAGACAAGCTGTGTCTGCTAAAATTCTCTCTTTGACATATCCTGCCGTCCTTTGAATCTGGTCAACCTAACCCAGCTTAACCTAACCCAGCTTTCCCCAACCTGGGAAATGTATTGGACTGCAAATCCAATCAGCCCAACTAGCAAGGCCAGTGGCCAGGAATCCAGAGGGCTATAGTCCAAAACATCTGGAGTGCATCAGGTTGGGGAAGGCTGCCCTAGCTGCTCTACATTTTACAGTTAATGTTGTCTCTTGCAAAGTATTAAGTGGAGCATCTCACTTTTCTTCACACTCTTTGTTTTCAGATGCTGACATGACATTTTAAAGAAGTATCCATTTCGTGTGATGAGCCAACTGTAATATTCGTGAGCGTAACGTTAAGATGTTCACCCCATCCTTTTTTGAATCAGGATAGATGTCTTACTATCAGCCAGCCAAGTTCTAGGCCAGGGATAGGCAACCTTTTGGGCCCATGGGCACATTTGGCAATTTGATCAACTGTCCCCAGACCACCAAGGGCACACAGGTTCTATGACTGCCATGCTGCTGACAGGCTCAAGGGCTACAATACACTTGGAGTATGCATTCAATGACCATGTAAATAACCTAATTATCGAGGTTGATCTATAAGCTGCTGTTGACTGCTTTCCTCTGGACCAGCCTTCCCCAACCTGGTGCTTGTAGTGTTTGTGATTGATTCTTTCCTTGAGCCAAAGCAGGATTTTGGAATGCCCTGGATCATAGAATCATAAAATAGTAGAGTTCGAAATGTCCTATAAGGCCATCAAGTCCATCCCCCTGCTCAATACAGGAATCCACCTTAAAGCAACCCTGGCAGGTGGCTGTTCAGCTGCCTCTTGAATGCCTCTAGTGTGGGAGAGCCCACTACCTCCCTAGGTAACTGGTTCCGTTGTCGTACTGCTCTAACAGTAAGGAAGTTTTTTCTGATGTCCAGCTGGAATCTGGCTTCCTGCAACTTGAGCCCATTATTCCATGTCCTGCACTCTGGGAGGATCGAGAAGAGATCCTGGCCCTCCTCTGTGTGACAACCTTTGAAGTATTTGAAGAGTGCTATCATGTCTCCCCTCAGTCTTCCCTTCTCCAGGCTAAACATGCCCAGTTGTTTCAGTCTCTCCTCATAGGGCTTTGTTTCCAGACCTCTGATCATCCTCATTGCCCTCCTCTGAACACGCTCCAGCTTGTCTGCATCCTTCTTGAAGTGTGGTGCCCAGATTGAGCACAGATAATCCACCCTAGGATTTATACAAAACTGGCAAGACAAGGGCCAGTCTGCCTGTGGCTTTCTGCAAGGAAGGAACACTATAAATAAACTACTAATTTCCTAAGTTTTGTGTGGAACCAGATTCTTTCTTCCAAGGCTTCCAGGCTCCTGAAAACAACAGTCCCCTCCAGTTGTGTCAGATTGCAGCTCCCATAATCCCCAGACAATGTGGGAGCTGTAGTCCAACACATCTGGAGGACACCAGGTTGAGGAAGGCTGGTCTAGACCTTAACTTCACTGAGGTGAAATGCCTGCAAGCAGGCAGGATGTTACTTTCAAAGAGAACTGCATTATCATTTTGAGATGCATGCCAATGATGATGTTAGCATTTGGAAAACAATCTCCTTTTTATTTTTACCAACATTTGCTTGTTTCCTGACATTTGAATTAATCTTAAATCTTGGATGTTTTGAGGCTCTTCCCTCACCCCTCACCCCCCTACCCCAGGCAGAACTGACTGCAAGTTCTCAGCAGTGAGTAGCTATGCACATCCCATATGTCAAATATAACCTATGGAACAATATTGCATCATCTTGCCTTACACTAAAGAGGGACAACTCATGATGGCTTGCTCTCTTTATGTATACATTAACTATTTTCATACTGTGTTGGTAATTGTTTCCATATTCATCTTTCTGATTGCTGATGCCAAGAAAACAATGCTGAATCAAGACACAAACATTGAAGGCAGATGCAGTATCTTCCATTCACAGTAAGCACAACTCCTGCTCTCCCGGCTGGTGGCCATCACAGCCCCTACTGGTCACCACCAGAAAGCCCTTTTCTCTCAGCTATGGTCATGATTTGACCTTCAGTAAAAGCGAACACCAAAAGCTAACAGGAACCATACGTCAGAGGCGATCTGGACACAGAGCTGCAATATTATACAGATAATGGAATTCTGCTGACACAGACAAGAGGCTTGCAGAACTCTGCAAAGGCACATTCAAAAATGCCACAGACAAAAGCAAGCTACAATTTTCTGGGTTGAATGCTTGGATGCCAATGGAATAGAAAAGAGACAGAGTTTTCTTTGTCCCTCTGTTCCAGGGGAATGACACAAAACCAGGCAGGCAGTGAACAGGCCTGTTTGATAACATTTCTACTAATCACTGGGTGGAGAGAAGACAAAATAAGGAAAAATTTAAGATCCGAGGCAATGAGGTATCAACTGCAATAACTGCACATGGATAGCTGTGATTTTATATTTTTATTTTTGGCTTTTCTCATGGGGAATTTCTCAGCAATTCCAATTGCATGAGAAAGAGAGAACAATGGACTGACTGCTGTAAAATCATCATCATCATCATCATCATCATCTCCAGATGTCAAACCTTCTGAGGGTCTACTTTCTTATTATTAAATCACCCTCTGGTTTACAAACTAAAGGTGTGTGGGGTGGGGGGATATCCATTTCAGTGCAAGCAAATGACTGAGGCCTAGGGAGAAAACAAAACAAACAGCAAAAAGACAAACCACAGAGAAGCTGGTTCCTAAAGGATTTTACTGAATTATCAACAAAAAACACCCTAGAACAGCCTTCCCCAACCTGATGCCATCCACATGTTTTGAACTACAATTCCCATCAGCACCAGTCAGCATGGTCGAGGCTTGCACAGCCCTAGCAAAAAGTCAGGTTTAAGAACTGGCTCTGTAATGCTTATCATAAACTTGGAAAGTACCCTGGATTGTGTATTCTAATTATTTCCCCCAACTGAACATAAAATTGAACATAGAACCCCACCATACATGTGCACCAACTATTCCTAGTACATAATTGTGTCACATAAATAGCAATGCTGGAGATGCTTTATGTCCTCATGCCAGGGAGGGGAGGATGCGCTTCCCACGCAACATCTCTCTGGTATCTGAACAGATTGTCAGGGGACCAGCAGTGGCAACAGCAGAGTTCTGTATGCTGTTATCACTATAGGGCTTTGCTACACAGGATTTTGAAAAGCAGCAGGAACTTGCAGGCCAAGGCTCTAGGTAGGAGAGGGATGGGTAGAGATATAAGCAGCAGCTTCCTGTTTTCAGTCATGGTGGGTATGCTGCAATCTGCATATATACACGTCCAGAGGTAGACGGGCAGAGGAAAGACAACTTCGTTGAGACCTATGCCAATCCACTTCTGCAGGGAGAGGTTTGTGTTTATTGTGCCCACTTAATTATTACCACCACCGCCACCCTACACATGCACACACACACACACACACACACACACACACACACTTTATAACCTTCCTTATAGCTTAGACTGGCCATAGCCTTTAATTTTATTTAAGTGCTGCTGATTAGAATGTAAGAGTAGCCCACAATCATATACCTCCTTATCTGAAAGTAAGCCCCAACGAACTCAATGGGACTTACTTCTGAGTAGATATATATACTTACAGAGCAATCCTGTGGATGTGTACTGGATCTAGTAGAGCAGGGGTCCAGAACCTCAGCCCTGAGGTCTGAATTGGGTCCTCCTGGATCCCAGTGAAGCCCTCTGGAATTTCCCAGATAGCCATGCTCTCTTCGCCTGGCCCCACACCCTTTCCTCCTGCCACTGATCATTTGATGGTTTCCCAGTAGAATTTTTCTCTATTCTAAAAAGCTGAAACACCTTTCCTAAAGCTTAGAGCTTTTCTACTCAAGATATTTATTGTGCACTTGTCATTCCCTACTCACAGCTGTTTACAGGTTTGATGATGTTTTAACCCTCCATTTTCACTTCTATTTTTAAACAGCAGTTTCAGCAATTTCTTTTAGAGAAGGGGAGTGAAAGTGAAAGAAAATGCTTTTTCCACTTGTGTAATTGTAGTATTCTGCTACAGCACAGCACCACCAAGGGGTTATGTAGTGGAAAAGCAGGAAAGGAAACTCTGTAGTGCTCAGATCTCAATTCTGCAATGAAACCAAAAGTAGACATAGCAGATTAACAGCCTTGTGTAGAAAGACTCCAAGTTACAGGCAGAAAGAATTCAAGCTAAAATATATATTGTTTATTTTTGCCCTATTCCTTGGCCCTGCCCACTACTGGAATATGGTTGCTGAGAGCTTCTCCAAAATGGAACCCAACCTTTGCACTGAACCTACTTTCAGGTAAGTGTCTGTAGGATTGCAGTTTTAAACTTCTCCCTTATAAATAAATAGATTTTATAATGCTTGGCTTTGGCTCGATCTGATGATTGGCATATTTTGGCAAGACTCAACTATTGTGTATTATAATAGATGAATTCTAACTTTTAAAAAAAATGTCATTAAAAATTGTTCCCCAACAAGTAATTTCCTGCATAAAGGTAGATCTGGTAAATCCTCACTTTGCACAAAAAAATCAAAGTTGTGCATTTATCCAGTCATGCATATGGTGGCTCCTCATAAGGCGAAACCTTTATATTAAATTTCATCCCATTTCTTCAAACTTTCAAGGAGTTGGAAGCTCCCCCCAACACTATTTTTTGAGGGGGTTGCATATGGGTAGAAAAATGGGACCTGGTAAAGGTTTGGAAATCCAGCTTGGAAATCCAGCAGCAGGTGGGAAGCAAGGGGTAGGAGCAGGAAGAAATACCTTGGAAATCAGGACGAAGCAGCTTGGAGCAGAGGGAGTTTGGGGTTGTGGGTAAGGATTAATACCAGGCTGAGTACGAGGGGAGCTGGCAGAGGCAGAAGACGACAACCCTACTACAAGACAGACCAATCAGAGGGATGGCAGGGCATGGTTTCAATTGCAAAGGAAGTTGGGATACCACCCAGAGAGCTTCGGCTATTGGGCGGTATAAAAATGTGATAAATAAATAAATACCTGCCTAGTCAAGCAGGATTAGTACAGGGGGATGTTGGTTGGGGGGGATAAATTACTCCTTGTAGCTTGTTTGTATGATCATCTGATGGGAGCACAGAGAGCTTCGGCTATGGGGTGGTATATAAATAACAACAACAACAACAACAACAACAGGTTGTTTGCCAAACAACCTACTCTGAGTAGCTGGGTTACTCAGAGTAGCTGGGTTACACATCATGGGTTAGCATGATGTGTGAACAGGCCCACGGATTTATTTTGGGACATTTTACAATCTGGAAATACATTGGAATTTGGCTTGGCATAATAAAATGTCCCAATAACTATTTGTGCAGGAGTTGTTTTGTGTATTTTGTTTTGTTTTGTTGGATGATTTTACTGGATTATGCACCAACTTCTTTAGAGATAGGCACTACGGCCCCATGCCCTGCTGGCAGGCTGTCGGGCATAAGAGCCTGGAAGACACTTCACCTCTTCCCCTGTCCCCACACCCTTTCCTCCTGCCACCCCAGCTTAAACAAACCTTGTTACTATGGCGGATGCCATTTGTCTAATTACCCACCCAAGCACAAGTAGTTTGGACAGATTGGCTTGTTTGAGGAAGAAACAACACTCAAATAACCCAGGGCCTGTTTTGGGGTTGAGGGTTGTTGTTTCCGCCTCAAACAAGCCATGCCTCCCCAGATTTGGATGACAAACATGCTGCACCCGAGTGGGTATTTAGGCAAATAGCACCTGGCATTCACTGGGGTTTTTTAAAGCCGTGGTGATCATGTGAATCAGGCCATTTCTGTGATGCCACTTTAAGAAATGCAGTCTGGCTCCATGTAGAAACACAAGCCTGAGGAGCTGACAGCTCTAATTGGCATGGATGAAGAGGCCCAGAAAGAAATTGTGTCATGAGATCATGAAATTATGGTGATGTACTCAGGACAAGATTCAGCAATATGACACAATCGTTCACAGCAAAATTGAGTGTCTGACCATTGGATTAAGGCACATTAATCAAGAGTAAGACAAATGCACCCAGGCAAAGAGTGACATACCCCCAAGGTATTGCACAAGTACTGATAAGCCAAGTTCACTTCCTTAACGGGGAGCGATGAATTGTGGGGGTGAGCAGGCCAGCAATGAAGCGAGGAAGTCTGGTAAAAAGCAGCAGCATAGCTCCAGAGGCAGCATCTCCTTCCCAGGAGTGGACTTCTGAGCCAATCAGCATGATGATGGGTTGGGGCCAAAGAGGTGGACCTAGCAGGGTGAGATCTCTCCTTTGTCCTCCAGTTCAACCCGAGGCTCCCAAAGGCAGACTTCCCATGTGGCTCCAGAATTGCAGTTGCTGACTTCCCCACCCATCCACTCCATAGTAAGATGTCTTGCAGTGGCTGAAGTAGTTGCTAGTTAATAGGGCAGGAAGGAATTTTACATGCACACCAATTGGCAAAGACTGTGCAGGGTGTGTGTGTTTTTTGCCTTCCCCATGGCAAGATTAATTCCATTGTAAATAGGTTGATCTGGACTATCGGTAAAATCTTTGCAGATGCTTAATTTTATATCTTTTGTCACAACTTACCTAGGCATTATAAACATTGGGCTGGATCATTGGTGAGGGGAGCAGGATTGGGCTCCCTGCTCCCCCACAGTGAGGATTCCTGTAATGGATCTCGGGGACATGGCACCAAGACCAGACCAACATGGTGGCTGCAAGATGTCCACATCCATGGTGGTGAAAAGTGGTTCACGTCTGCACTGTGGTTTGCCCATAGCCCTTCCAACTACCAGTGCTCCTGGCATGCAGACCAGGAAGGGGAATTGGTCAGCCAGTAGGCTGGCCGATTACAGGATCGACACCCTATGCTGCCGCCAAGCCTATTCAAGTGAGTCAGTAAAGTTGTGCCCAATTTATTATCCCAGCTATGCCCATGTGTCTATTTGGTCTTGTCCCTTTGCCAGGTGGACCCAATTAAGCTCAACCCACACAAGTATGATCAGTCAGACAAAGATCCAGACCCTTGTGTAACTATACTGTAAAAATCCTGGTCTGAGTACATTTAGACATCCAGTGTGTGAATTCGGTATTCTTTACGTATTCATTTTTGCCCAGGGATCTTTTTCCTTTTGTTTAAACACTGTAAAAGCCCAGGGCTCAAGTTCTTGGCACCACATGTTCCTGTCTCGTGGCAAGGTCCATGTTCTCAGCTGCTCTTGTTGGCTCTTGCTCCTAAGTACCCGGGGCTTTGTCAGAGAAACATGTCTACCCTTTTCCTTAAGCTCTCATAGGAGCCCTAAGAGTTTCTCCGCATCACATCTTCCAGGATGAGCTAACGGGAACTTTGGAAAGGTATCTTTCAGCTCTGTTCGGTTTTCTGGAGATCCTTTCCTTACAAATTGAGCCTTCAACTCTTTGACCCACTTTCCTATTGTGTTTATGGGAGTGCTTTACAACCTATAGCTGGAGACAAACTAATGTGAAACCCTTTTCTTCTCCCGATCTTGGAACTTCTCTTCCCTCCTTTTTCTTTCTCAGAAATCATAGAACTTGGATTTGTTTAGCTCCAATACCTGCAGTATCCCAAGAGTTGTAACCCAGCCCACCCAAGCCCGTGGCCATCATGCATGACTGCAGCCTACTTCGCAAAGCATAGCTGCCCTCAGTTTAGACACCAAATGTGCATTTAAGCTAATTTCCCCATCACTGAGTCTTGTGCATGGATGTTTATGGTATTCGTTCTGTTTTCTGTTTTATATGCTTAATACACATAGGATTGGTCATTGCATAGAAGCTAATTAATTCTCTACCAGAGATTATATAGCATTGGTGCCTATATGTGTACTGCGATTAGTAAATTCCCAAAATGATCATGTTCTATATTTTAATTTTTATATGATAAATAAACCAATCCTCTTTGGAATACATGTGTCTGTACATCATTGGGACAAACCTACTAAGACGCGCTACTGCCAATGTTAAAAACTCCCTTACACTCATATCTGAAGAGGGTACTTGTTAACAACACACACACACACCTTGACTGACCTCATCTCCAGCACTTGTCAGCCAATTCTGACTGCTGGTGATGGACCTGTTGGGAAACAGTACCAGTACTTCTGTCTACCCAATGGAAGGAAAAAACGAAGTATTTATTTTCTCTAATGCAGTAACACGGTACAGTATTAGGCAATATACATGCATGTAAGCAACAAAGGTTCCAAGGGCTAAAGACTTACTAGACAACCTACTAGACACTTTTTAGACAGCTACTAGAGCATTCTATGCATGGCATTATGATCTTGCCAAGAATTCTGATTCAAATAAGTAGTGTCTGTGCGATTCTTTACAGTAGTGATGAAAGGCAATACTTTAAGAAGACAGGGTTCTTTCAGCAGTGTGAATTCAAGCAGGAAAATATCATTATCAAATGATGCATTTAAAGGGAGATGAATCAGTTCCAGTTGTTTCTGGAGCTAGCCCAGTTGAATCAGAAGCTGCAGATGTGGGCAGAGCTCCCCCTTCTGGTTAATACTGTGAGCACTGTAACTAATACCATTTTGGAGAGCCTACAACAGGGATGCAGAACCACTCTCAGATGGGCAAAATCTTACATTATTTCTGATCCCTGCTTAGAGAACAATTTATCTAAGATATTAATCATTGATATTTTTTCTAACTCATAGCAAAACGCTTAGAAATGCAGAATTATATTTGGAAAGAAGTTTCATTTTTCATTTGTTATTATTATTATTATTATTATTATTATTATTATTATTATTTATTTATATAGTACCATCAATGTACATGATGCTGTCCATCCTTTGGAAGTGAAACATCATAAATATTTTGTGGGTCTAAATCAAAGTTTCTGCAAGCTTTATTTTAGTCTCTAGTATCAGCCACTGAGTTACAGCAGTCTTCCTAGCATCCAGGGCCAGCCCTAACATTAGGATAGAGTGAGGCAGCTGCCTCAGGTGGCAGATCCTTGGGATGAAAAATGGCAGTAAAGAGACGGAGGACAGAGCTGTATGTGTACCACACAACCTGCTCTGTTTCTCCTAAACTACCCTGCTGCTTTCAGGTGTAGTAGAGGCAGCCAGATTCAGTTGCCAACCTGTTCAGCGTCTGTACAATTATCCAAAGTACACAGAGAAAATATCCAATACATTACATTATTAAAAGTGAAGAAGTAGAATACAGATAAGAGGAAATTATTAATAAATCCAAAACTAACAAACTTAACCTAAAGATAAAATTCTATAATACTGGTTTCCAATTTTTATAAAAATGTCTGTTAACCAAATCAAGATAAAACATACAAGCTGACTTCTGTACATAGAGAACTTCAGCTACTGGATGGTATACACGTATGCAATAAATAAATAAATAAATAAATAAATAAATGTGGGAGGCGGTCATCTTGTCCTTCACACCTCTGGCAGAAAGACGTCTGGGCTTACCCTGCTATGTTCAGGATACTAGATGTCACAAAACTCAACAGGATTGTGGAAAAGAAATTCAGGATGAATTAACAGTAGTCTTGCTGAAACAATTTACATCCATCCATGAGATCAAACAGGCCAATGCTGGAGAATCTGTCCATATAAGCCTGGGAAGGAAGCAAGCTGGGCAGTGGTGGTGGCATCTCTGGGGGGCGGGGGGGGGGGGGGAATAGAAGCGGCAAAATGAATTATTGGGGATAGGCTTTGTCTCACATGTTAGATATCTGAAAGAAAGTATATTTCACATGAATGCTCCCATCCTAAACATATTTCTTCTGACGAAAGTCCTGTTGATTTTGGTGGGGTTAACTTTCAAGTAAGCCTACTCAAGATTGAAGCCTTATTTTATTTCCCCATTTGATTCAGTTATAATGTGTATATGAAAAGTGCCTTCCCTTCAAATAACCTTCCCACACTGGAAGGGCCCCTCTTAAATTGGAGGAAGACTGATACTTAGGACATTATGTTTCAGGTGACCAGTTGGGAGAGATGGCTGAGCAAGTGCACCCTCTGCTGCCCAAGTCCCGCCACTGCATTGCCCAAGCCCCTGCCAGGTCTACTATAGTCCAAGCTCCCCTGCCCAGGTTTGCACATCATGCTAAGCCGCGGTTACTTCCCACTGCAGCTTGAATCTTCACAATGGCCACGGTGGCTGTCGGCAATCATAAGAACGGCCGCAAAGAGTGTGTACTCCCACGAGCACTGTCCCTTAAGCTCCTGCTATCAGGAGTAGTGGCCTGGCTAGGTGCTCAGTGGCCTGATTGACCCCTTGCTGGCCTGCCCATTCATTCAGCACACTGGTGAGCCTCTTTCTCTCCTGGATGAAGTGCAGCAGCTACACGCCAAAGAGCAGACAACGAGAATGGTGTCAGGCCCAGCAGCAGTTGCCCACAGATTTAGGCTGGGCGATGTGGGAAGAAAATCAGTCCTCCCTGAAAATCAGTCATGAGATATCACTATTTATTATTATTATTATTTATTTATATAGCACCATCAATGTACATGGTGCTGTACAGAGTAAAACAGTAAATAGCAAGACCCTGCCGCATAGGCTTACATTCTAATAAAATCACAATAAAACAATAAGGAGGGGAAGAGAATGCACCAAACAGGCACAGGGTAGGGTAAAACTAACAGTATAAAGTCAGAGCAAAATCAAGTTTTAAAAGCTTTAGGAAAAAGAAAGGAAAAAGAAACCATGTTTTGCAAGATGTAGCAAAAGTCTGGTTATACTTCACCAAGCCTTGTAGTATTTTGCTACAGATTCACTATATCTCACTAGACTTTGGCAAAACTTGGGACTCCTTCTCTGTGGTGCCAGCAATAAGTAGCAGCTGCAGGTGGTTCAGGAGAGCATGATGGCAGCAGGTCCTGCCTCTACTGCAGGCAGCAAAATGGCTTCGGCTGGCCTTGCCTAACTGCAGACTTATCTTTTGCTTGGCCTATAAGCTATAGAATCATAGAATAGTAGAGTTGGAAGGGGCCTATAAGGCCATTGAGTCCAACCCCCTGCTCAATGCAGGAATCCACCTTAAAACATCCCTGACAGGTGCTTGTCCAGCTGCCTCTTGAAGGCCTCTAGTGTGGGAGAGCCCACAACCTCCCTAGGTAACTGGTTCCATTGTCGTACTCAAATGCTTTCATTTGAGTTAGGCAGGATGTCATTTGTTTGTAGTGAAAGGCAGTGTTGGGTGGGGAGGTGGGCAGATGACTCTTCTCTTAAACTGGAGGGTTTTTTATGTTAGAATAAAGAGCTTGCATGTTGTATGTGGCAAAAAGATTGTGGTGTCTGCATGAGAGACAGAGAGAGCATTTCAGTTCCTTATGTGGGTGGATTCCCTGTTAGAGTTTGTTTTCTTAAACTTTTCTCCCCTGGACTAGTTGTATGGACATACAATAGCATCAAAGAGAAGTATTTCTTAAAATACCAGCCGGGCTGTGCTTTGAAGCAGTGAGATCAGAATGGTTGCTTAACCCCCACCCACCTTCTCTCCAGGCCAGAGTATTTGTCAAGCTGTATCAGGGAAGGAAGTAATGCTGCCCGTCAGACTGCAGGTGCCAGTATTCAACAAGGTTTTGGCACCTTGCGCCAGTCTCTCATGACTGTAGGACCTGGTATCTTCCACATAATTTGGTTTTAGCTTGGCTTGCACTGGCTTGACTATGTGAAAGAAGAGATATCAAATGGCACCTTACATATTTTAAAAGGGGGGGAGGTAAAGCTGGAGAAACCCACAGTAAATTAAAGCATTTACAGCTCAAAATGTATCCAATTTTGATATAACCAAACCTAAGAAGGGCTTAATAAATATAGTAATTCACTGATGAGATCAGAAAAGAAAAACATGCTAGAAGGAGCCCCTGAGGAACAATAGTCCCCTGTGTTCAGAATGTACTGACTACCCTACAGGAAGCTAGACCTATGGCAGAATCAGATGCTAATTCTGCCCTGATGTCTACTCTGGCAAAACTATTACAGAACATAATAATGCTATCCACAACATTGCGGTTCATACACCTGCTCATCTACCAACATGACATATGCCATCATTTGCCAGCAATGCTGTGGTGCATTCTGCATAGGACAAACAGACCAGTCTCTGTGTAAAATAATAAACAAACACAAATCTGACATTAGGGATATTCAAAAACTAGTGGGGGAGCACTTAAACTTCCCAGGGCACTTGTTCACTGACCTTAATGTGGCCACTCTTGACCAACTTAATTTCAAGACAGGTTTTAATGTGAAACTGCTGAGTTACAATTCATCAAGAGGATCATATCTGTAGCTTGAATAGGGACAAAGGCTTTTTATCACACTATACATACTACTGTATTTCTTCGATTCAATTGTAAGACGCACACTAATTTCAGTACCACCAACAGAAAAAAAGCTTTGATTCGAAGAAATAATAAATGCATCCGCGATTCTAAGATGCACCCCGTTTTTAGAGATGTTTATATGGGGGGAAAAGTGCATCTTAGAATCGAAGAAATACGGTAATCAGTTTATCAGTGCCAGGATGTCTATGTTACCACCCAACAACTGTTTTGTGAATGGCCACTCTCAATGTGGGTAATCATACTTGCCTTTACTTTCTGCATTTCAATTCCCTCTGACCTCACTGTTTACAATCCCCCTCCTCCACAACAATGGGCAGTATCCATCATTGCCTGTGTGCCAGTAGCACCCACCACTGACACAACAGGAAACTGGCACTTCCTAAAGCAGCCAGAAATGAGCCCAAATGCAATATGTCCACAAATATGTCAACAATATTTCAGAAGTGCATTCCACTGAGCTGTCCCACTCCAGAAACAAATGTTTGGACTTGTTTTCAGGGTTGATCTAGGAAGCACTAGCTTCTTGTTGAAGCAACATAATCAGCAGAGGCACATGAGCAACATGGGATACTGTCTCTAATATACATATATCCCTTCCAGCTGAGGATTCAGTTGATGAAGTGGAGCAAGTCCATGAAAGTTGAATCTATGGGCGTCATCAGACAAGTGTTTTACTGCACGCTTGTTGCTGGGCACTCATGGATTTTCACGGGTCCCTCTCACAACATCATCTGCATCCCGCACACCTACCACCCCTTTCTAGCCTTCTTCGCATGACCAAAAAAAAAAAAACAGTCTGTTTTAATTTTTTTAGACATAACTTGCCATTATCTCCTGCTGCGTGCCCGAGAAGCAGCATGATCAAAACAGTCCACTGAATGGGCTACGTACACATTGTTTACTTCCTCTTTTGAAAGAGGAAGTAATGAGGTACAAATGCGTGAGCAGAGAAGCAACGGTAAGGAAATGAGATTTTCCCCTGTGTGATGATGCCCTATAAGTTGCCAGAACACTCTTTGTTGTTTTTCCTATCTAAAGCAGTTTTCTGTCAACACAAAGGCCAACAGTGAGCACTAGGACTGAGCCTCGGCTCTCAGCCCTACAATATAAGTAGAACATCTCTGCCAATATGAAGAATGCCTTTACCTTCCTGTTGAGTAACCATAATCAGCCACAGCAAATCTAGGATTAGGGCGCAAGCCATGGGCCTTGAAATTAGAAAGCAAGGTTTCAAGGTGGCATTAAGGGTGCTTAACCCCTTAGCTTTTATAAACCATACATTGCCTGAAGTCAGCTGAAATTAGTTAGCTATTGAGTATGTAGTTCCTCTTATTCCATTTTAACAATAGGGAGTAAGTGCAGCAAAATGTTATTGGAACAAGGAAGGGCAGTTTGTCCCTCCTACCCACCCCGTAAAGGATTGCTGTGGTGTGCTGCACACACCTTGTTTTATGCTAACTGCAAATCAGCTTTAATCAGCAGGGCTATTATTTGGAGAGGGCGGGAAAGGTTTTCCTTGGCAGAACAAAATAACGAAGAGGACCCTGCAAAAGGTGTAGCTAGACCTAGTAATAATGCCTTACTTTGAGCCTTTTTAGCCCCATACCCAAAGGCAGACCTCTTGCACTCTGAAGAACTCTCCATACAGATGAAGGAGGCAGGCCAGATGCAATCCTTGTCCTTTCACCTGGGCTTCAAGCCAACCCTAAAATATCTTTTTGTGCCATGTCCAAAAACAAAGTCACATGAGAGCAAAGAGGGAAAAATAGAAAAGCCAATGAGTTTTCTTATTTCCTTAGACTGTTCAATGTGGATGTCAGTACAGTCACTTGAGCTTTTCGAGGGACTTATTCCGGCAAGCAGCTTTCCACCTCATCCTGCAAACCTTCAATTTCCGTAAGTGATATGTGAATTTTGACTAAGACTTCTATTCCAAATTGGCTGAAACAGATGCTATTTTCATCTAGAGTGTTTTAAAGCCCCTCCCATGTGCTACCTTACCTTTGAGGGACTCCTAAAAGTATTAGGGTGAAAAGAGGAATGCAACCTACTCTCAACAAATCAATTACTCATGCTATAAAGAATGTGTGTTCAACAGTTTGAAGCTATTATTGTTGTTGTTGTTGTTGTTGTTGTTGTTGTTGTTGTTGTCGTCTCTTTTCTCACTACTGGTTTTTCAAGATGGACACGACAGGCTTTGCCAGGTTATGCTGTCTATTATTATTATTGTTATTATTGTTATTATTATTAATAATAATATTATTTCTATACTGCCCAACACTTGAAGCTCTCTGGGTGGTTCATAGAATAAGACTTTAAAAACCATAAAATATAATAAAGCAACCAAACATAATATAAAAACACTAACAGAATAAAACAGAGTAACTACAAAATTAAAAGCCAGCAGCAGTGCAAGGATCTTAAAAATGAAAAACTGAAACACCTAGGAGAATGAGGTCTTCACCTGGGACTGAAAAGACCAGAACTCCAGGCGAGCCTTTGGGGAGAGCATTTCATAACCAAGGTCCACAACTGCAAAATGCCCTCTTCTTAATAGCCACATGCCTCACCTTATTGCACCTCATTATTTTTACTTACACAGGTCAGCTCAAAATTTCTTCTGAATTCAAAATACTAAGACCGTCTCCACAGAGGCCTTTCAAACGTTGGGGCATCCTTCTGATTTTTCCTCTTGATGTTTTGCTGTCAAGGGGAAGCCTCACAGTAACTTTTCCATTTGGTCTCCCCACCTCCTTCCCAAGTGATCTGCAAGATGTTTGTGGTTATTAAAAATCCCAGTACAGTATGCAGATTTAGTTTGGATGTATTTGGCAGAGGGAATAATTTAGCTTTCTCTGTAACCCTTATGCGTCAAGCTCTGAAGCAGACTTCCTTCAGTGAAACAGAACAACTAACCTTTATAAGGCAATATTTCTGCTTCATATTGAATTATTTGATACCAGATGGAATCTGACTTAATTATACTGTCTGAGCAAATGAGAACATGGAACTAAGTGAGTCCCTTTAAACAGAAGACTACATTTAAAAACTCTGTGATGGATGGAGTTTGGATCTTTAAAAAGATGTTTGCCCTTATTTTCCCCCTGATTGGTTTAGGATGGAAATTAGAATTGAGTTTGGGGAAAGGAAAGGGGAAATGGGATTCTGCATTGTCTCCATTTTAGAACATCACAAACAGGCTGGAAGTCAAGGGGTTTTTTTACAAAATGATTCCTCTGTGATTTGAGTGAAGGGAGAATCAATCCTTTCTCATAGTGAAATAGTGATTCTAAAAAGATCCCAATAAGCTTGTGTCCTTCCCAGGACCCCCGCCTTGCTCTCCATGCTGGCATCCTTTCAACTCCACAGGTTATAACCCCATTCCACATAGTCTCCACAAGAGAAAATGAAATGGTTCTTTCCGAAGTACTTCATTGTTTCCAAATACACCAACAGAAGGTTTAGGATGGGAATTAGAGGGCTATACAGGAATGTTCACTGTACTTCACACATTATAGCCTCTCTTTACAGGAGTGCACCTGCAAATAACATGGAAAAAATATTAATTACTGGCACCTACACAATGAGGCAGAAGTATACTAAACCGCTCCCAGATACTCAGTACAGATTCATCTAAATCATAAGAGAGAACTGATATAAATCCTTCCCAAGTTTTAATTTTCACCTTGGGAATAGTTTATGCAGCAGTTTTATGAATACAAAATGTTATGTGGGAGGCAGACCCAGGTTTTCAAGAAGAGCGGATTTATTACAGAGTGCTGCCAGCTGAGATTAGTAAATGCCTGGTCCAGAAAGCCAGAGTCAGTCCTATCATTTGGCAGAGTGAGGTGATAACTTAGGGGAGCAGCAGTGGCAGCTTCTCAGTTGTTCCTCATAAACTCTCCAGCTGTTCCCCAAAGCAGGAGGACAGAGTTGTGTATGGTGAAGAGCCTGTTGGGACAAAGTTTGGGCTCAGATAAACCGGGATTGGAACTCTCAGGCCACAGCTAGACCTAAGGTTTATCCTGGGATCATCCAGGGTTCGCTGCTGCCTGAGCACTGGATCCCCTGTGTGTCACCTAGGTGAACAGGTTTGACCCTTGGATGATCCAGGGATAAACCTTAGGTCTAGCTATGGCCTCAGTCATCTGCTATAATAAATTCGCTAGGCACTTCAAGGAGAAAGTTGCTTGTATTCACACAAAAGTTGATGCCACAGTTATCACAGAGAGGTGTCCAGTGCCCCATCTGGTCATGTTTCCTGGGATCAATTCAACTATTGGGCAGTATAGAAATGCAATAAATAAATAAATTGTTGCAGCCTGATGAGGTGGACAAGATGCTTGAATCAGTCCGTCCCACCACATGTCAGCTTGACCCTTGCCCATCTTGGCTAAAACGATCTAGTAGAGGTGGTCTGATTGGGTGGGTCCAGGGGGTGGCAAATGCCTCACTCTGTCAGGGGGTGGTGCCTGCTGCCTTGAAAGAGCTTATAGTGCACTCACTCCTGAAGAAGACCAGAGGTATGTGAGAACTACTGCCCTATCACTAATATCCCCTTTGGGGGCAAGGTGTTTGAGCGTGTGATGGCTGGGCAGCTTCAGACGTTCTTGGAGGAAACTGATTATCTGGACCATTTCAGTCTGGTTTCAGGTTAGGGCACAGCACTGAAACAGTCTTGGCTGCTCTGACTGATGACCTACTCCAGGTGAAACACAGGGGGAATGCTACTCTGTTAATCTTCCTGGATCTCTCAGAGGCTTTTGATATCATTGATCATGGCATCTTACTGGATTGGCTCTGCGAGATGGGAGTAGGAGGCACTGTGTTACAGTGGTTCAGCTCCTACTTTCAGGGCAAATTCCAGAGAGTGGTATTGAGGGATTCCTGTTCCACTCCATGGGTGCCACAGGGCTCTATTCTATCCCCTATACTGTTCAATATCTATATGAAGCTGCTGGGTCATTAAGGGTTTGGGGGTTGGGTGTCATCAGTATGCTGATAGTACACAGCTCTACTTCTTGTCTTCAGAGTCAGCTTGGGTGGTGAAGTTGCTTGACCAGTGCCTGGAGGCTGTAATGGGCTGGATGAGGGCTAATAAACTGAAGCTGAATCCTGATAAGACAGAAGCTCTGTGGATTGGTTGGTCCAGAGTCTGGGAATTGGGTAAGCAACCTGTTCTGGATGGGGTTGCGCTCCTTCTGAAGAAGCAGGTGCGTAGCTCAGGAGTTTTCCTAGATCCATCCTTGTCATTGGAGGCCCAGGTAGAGTCCAAGGCCTGGAGTACTTTGAGCCAGCTTTGGCTGATCTGCCAGCTATGGCCTTTTCTGGACAGGGATAACCTAGCCACAGTAGTGCATGCACTGGTGACTTCCCGATTAGACTACTACAATGCACTCTATGTGGGGCTGCCTTGAAGACAACTTGGAAATTGCAGCTAGTACAAAATGTAGCAGCTAGACTGCTGACTGGTACATCCCACAAAGACCAGTCTTAAAGGAATTGCACTGGCTGCCTATATGCTTCTGGTCAGAATTTAAGGTGTTGGCAATGACATTAAAAGCCCTAAACAGTTTGGTACCTCGATACTTGAAGGAGCGCCTCTCCCTATATATGCCTGCCTGAGACCTGAGATCCATTGGAGGAGCCCTCCTCCCCGTCCCATCAATGTGAGACATATGCTATGGTGGGACATGGGAGAGGGCTTTCTCTGTTGTGGCACCCTAGCTGTGGAATGCCATCCCCTTGGAGGCCCGACTGGTGCTGGCACTGGCTTCATTTTGGCCCCAAGTTAAGACATGGCTTTTTAACAAAGCCTTTGAGGGCTAAATTCACCCGGCCTGCATGTAGTTTTAATTGGTTTAATTGGTTTTTAGTTTTTAAATTCTGTACGTTGTCCTGAGATCCTTGTGATATAGGGTAGGATACAAATGTAAATAATAAATTAATAAATAATAAATAATATGGCACATAGAACATCTTAGTCCCCCTAAACAAACCTGCTTCCTCAGGTTCAGGGGCGGACATCATCACTATTCCGTCCAATATTGGAGCAAGATTCAACTGGTAGTTCAGCCAACCTGGGGAGAAGGCTCCATCATGTCCTTTACTTCAGGCAGTAAAATGCCTTTGTACGTCTGAGGAGCTCCAAAAGGTTGTCTCCAAACTGAGAGAATGGGCATCCAAATGGCAAATGCAGCTCAATGTGAACAAGTATAAGTAATGCACATTGGGGCAAAAAAATCCCAACTTCGAGCATAACCTCATGGGATCTGAGCTAGAAAGATATCTTGGGGTTGTGGTGGACAGCTCAATAAAAATGTAAATCCAGTGTGCAGATGCTATAAAGAAAAGAAAAGAAAAAGCAAACTCTATGTTAGGCATAATTAGAAAAAGAATTGAGAATAACACTACCACTATCATACTGCCCTTATACAAATCTATTGTATGACCACACTTTGAATACTCTTATAATAGTAGTCCTGGACACACCTAAAAAAGATATTGTAAAGCTGGAAAAAGTGCAGAACTAAAATGATCAAGGAGCTGGAGCATCTCCTCTACGGGAGAAAGTTATAACAGCTGGGATTGTTTAGCTTGGAAAAAAGGAGGGCAAGAAGAGACATGATAGAGGGTACAAAATTATGCATGGTGTGGGGAATGTGGATAGGGAGATGTTTTTCTTCCTCTCTCGTAATACTAGAACCTGGGCTCATCCCATGAAGCTGATTGGAGGGAGATTCAGGACAGACTGATGGGACATTCAGGACAGTTGTCCGCATGTCCTGCTTGTGGGTTTTCCGTGGGCAGCTGGTTGGCCATTATGTGAACAGAATGCTTGGTCCAGCATAGTTCTTCTTATGTTCTGAGACAGAAATGCTTAGACATTAAGCTTCTTATGTTGCACTCCTATACACATTTACCTGTGTGTAAGTAAGCCCCATTGAATTCAGAGATCCTGCAGATCTAAAACCTCTCCTGATCTGCCCATGGCATGCTTCCCAATCAGTTCAATTTTTGCCTCTACCAACATTAGAGTTCTGATGTTGGACAGACAAGGGAGGGTCTCTGAGATTTCTGTGGGGCTGGCTTGGGACTTCCAAGGTTGGATCTCCCTTTCTTCTCAGAGGGGGGAAGATCTCAGTTATCTTATGCTCATGAGATGCCCTCTTAGGGACCAAAGGATTGCAGCCTAAATATATGCAGCAATAATGGAGTGGGGAGTCCAGTGGGTACAGAAGCACTCCCTCCCTTCCTATCTCTCTCACTCTGGTTTGTTAATTAAAGCTTTTGTACATAAGGCATTTATCATGCACTCATCATTTCCTACTCGGGTTCTTATGTTTATGGGTTCTTTAGATGACATGACCCTCCAGTTTCACTTCTGTGTCTAATAAAGCACTTTCTGTGAGGTGTTTTTTTTATAGAGCAGGGAAAATGCAGTATTTAATTGTGTATGTGAAAGAAAGCGTAATTTCCTCTTGTATATTTGTGCTATTCTGCTATACCACAGTGCCACCTAGAGATTATGTAGTGCTTGGATCTCAATTCTGTGATGAAACTGAAAATAGATGCACCAAATTAACAACTGATTAACAGCCTTGTTTAGAAAAGCTCTGACAAAAAGCAGGAAACCTCAGGCCCGGAAAATAAATCCTACTCTTATGGGGTCTCAATCTAGCCCTCGGGAGTTCCTCAGATGTTCTCATTCCCTTCCTCCACCCCTCTTTCTCCCACTCACAAATCATTTGGTGGTTTCCTGGCATTTGATGAAATTTTCCATATTCTAAAAGACTGAAATGCCTCTCCTATGTCTTAGTTACTGGCAGTAAGAGCTTTAAGTTACAATGTGGTGGAAAATAGGCTCCACACATTTTGCCTTTGGCCTCACCAACAAAATGCAGCCACTGAGAGGTTCTCCGAACTTGAATTTGGCACTTGGGTTGAAAAAGGTTCCCCACCCTTGAAGTAGATCAACATACTATGCTGGTATATGCACACTGTGGTACTTCTAACATCTATTTGGAGGACCCTGCAAAAGGGAATAGAGCAGTTTTTAGGGAAGAGTTGAGCCTGTGTTTGAGCTTTGTTCCACAACTAACAGCTTTTTGCAAGTCTGCTTGGAACATTACCCACTCCTGAAGTGCTGTATGCTGCTGCCTATGGACTGGTCAGTGGGTGCTGTGTTTTAGGAAGACAGGAAAAAGTAGTTCTTTATAATACATACCTGCAAAAAATATCTGCAGTCCTGAATAAATATAAAATGTTGTATTTAAAGACAGTTTCTAAACATAAATTCTTATTCTCATCAGGCAATTTAGGTACCAGTAAAAAAAAAAAAAAGGATAGTTATTTCCAAACTTAGGCTGTAGTTACATCTGTTTCCTTTACTAACCTGAGAACATTCCTATGGCTTGTAACTGATAAACATGTGGAGAATGGGGTTGTGAACTGTGGAGCTGAAGGGATGCCAAGGCAATAAGAGGGAGATTTGGGACACAAGTTCAGTGGAATCTTTTAGGAACTGCTATTTCATTTTGAAGGAAGATTAATTTTCCTTTGCTCCAATCATGGAGGACACATTCTGTCAAAGAGCCATTCAAATATTTGTTACCAAATATTTGTGAAGTTCTAAAATGGAGATTATACAGAACCCATTTTTTCCTTCTTTCCCTCCCCTAAACTAAATGCTCTTTTCTATACTAACCAATCAAGAAAGATATAAACTCAAAAAAGATTTTAAAAATCTGAACTCAGTTTCTCACACAGATTTTAACACTAGCGCATAAGGAACTCTCAACTGTGTTCCATGTTTTCATTGTTCAGATAGTGTAATTAGGTCAAACTCATTTAGTATCAAAGAATCCAATATAAAAGAGAGAGATTGTCTTATAAAAATTAATTTCACTGGTAGAAGTCTGCCTCAGAGCTTGACATACAAAGGTTAGAGAGAGAAGGTTGAATTATTCCCTCCAAAATTAATGTAGCTGAATTAACTTTAAAAAATATTGTTGCAAATATTATCAAAAAAGACAAAAACAAAATATCATAGACAAACAGATAAATGGATAGCAGTTCTCAGAGCTTCAGACTGTTTTTAAAACAGATGGCTGAGATCCACATCTCTATCAACCCTCAACAGCTAGCACCTATCACGCTGCCCACTTTAATTTTCCCTTCTTTCTTCCTCTGTTCCTCCTGGTTGGACTTGCTGGCCCATTCTTCCTTCCATCAGGGCTATAATCCCTTTGTGATTCCAGATTTGGCTTAAAATCCTGCACACGGTTAGACTATTTAAATCCGATTAAATCCTAGATTTAAGCAGCCTAATTCTAAACAGGATTGCAGCCATCATTCCTATAAAGAATGTTTATCATCTTGCTCTCTCTCTCTCTCTCTTGCTCTCTCTCAATGCATGCTTGGGATTCTCTCAGCTCCTATGTCTACCTAGTGACAAAGGCTATTTCCTCAATCCAAATGCTTAGTCACAAAGGCTACTCTCTGTTGTTCTCCTGCTCCCTCTGAGATGGAGTATTATTTCCTTCTGACGCTATAATACAGTTTGGCACATGCAATCACATGTTAATAGCGAAGACCTCAAAATAGTGATCTGTATGGCAACTTACTACAGATCACAGTATAGGTTGTTATACAGATCACTTACCTTGCAGTCTTAGCTGTTAATTTCTGCTTGCATGTGTGAAACCATACTACATAGTCATAAATTCTGAAGTGCCGAAGCTCATCATGACAGCTCCTATAGCCACACCCAAACCAGGGCAGCAGGAGACATTTTGCTGCCTGAGGCAGAACAGCAAATGGTGCTTCCCACCCTCCAAAGTCAGTTTACATGTTATCCTAGGCCAATCAGGTTATTTTAGCACTTAAAAGAAAATCTCACAAACACCTTTCCCACTTTCTGGATGTAGGAATACAACCATAATAAATTAAATAACTAATAATTTGCTGCTCCATCATGACTGCTAGAATCTGCCACCTGAGTTGGCTCCCTCACTCTGCCTAAGAGTAAGGTCAGCCCTGACCCCAAGAAAAATTTTAAAAAATGCAGGCAATTATGTTCATCTACATGCAGCTGTGTGTGTATATAGATAGATAGATAGATAGATAGATAGATAGATAGATAGAGATAGAGATGGCTGGGAGGATCTGGTTTCACCATGCTGATTAGCCATGCAGTTACTTCACAGGGTGACCTTGGGCCAGTCACTGTCTGTGCCAAGCCTACCTAACAAAGGAATCATATATCAGGCCAGACCTGTCTTCCAACCAGCACCACCCCAAGTTTAATATGCTCACTGGGAAATATTACTCCAACAGTTGACATCATCGGTTCTGTGATTTACCAGAGGTGCTCCACCACACCATTGCTCTTATCTACACTTGGGCCACCTTGGAAAGGTCATATGAAGAAAGAAAGAAAGAAAAATCCCTAGCACCTTTTCTGGAATCCCAAGGCTACTTCCAGGCAGGGGATGTGGATAGTATCAGGCACAGTGAATGACTACTGCAAAATTCTCATTCGCCTGGAATGCTCTTCCAGAACATCTGAGATCCACAAGTTCAATCGCAGCTTTTAAAGCTCAGCTAAAAACTTTTCTTTTTCCTAAAGCTTTTAAAACCTGATGTTGTTTGGACTCTATACTGTTAGTTTTACCCTACCCTGTGCCTATTTACCCTACCCAGTGCCTGTTTACATTCTCTTCCCCTCCTTATTGCTTTACTATGATTTTATTAGAATGTAAGCCTATGCGGCAGGGTCTTGCTATTTACTGTTTTACTCTGTACAGCACCATGTACACTGATGGTGCTATATAAATAAATAAATAAATAAATAAATAATAATAATAATAATAATAATAATTTCCAATTTGGATTTATAGTGCTAAACTAGGCATGGATGAACCCCTTCCAATATTTATTATTGTTATTTCTTAATTTATTCATTCACTTATTATGTGTGTATTTATTTGTATGGTGATATCATCACTACACAAGGTGCTTTGCAGAATACATGAAGAAAGATATCAGCCCCAGGGCGTTTTCACAGGGGAAATGACAGAAGGGGTGGGAAATGACAAGAAAGGCAAACAGGGAAGCACCACGTGGTTGTTTCAGTTGTAGGTGCTTAAACTGAGCTACATAGCCTTGTCATGGTCAGATCATTTCTTGTTAAAGTTTAGACTTTCAAATATGAAACCCTCCTGAGTTGGGATGTTTGGGCATTGTTTTGAAGTTATTCCAGAAGGGGGATTAGAAATCGGGCTATAGAGTTTCCTTGGTTTCATTTGATTCCCCCATGCTCTTCAACTGTGACATGAAATCACTGCGGGAAGTTATTTGGGAATGTGGGTAGAAGTGTCCCCAACATGCAGATGACACCTAGTTCTATCTCTCCTTTTCAACTGCTATAGGTGAGGCAGTTCATGTTCTGAATCAGTACTTGGGCAGGGTAATGGACTGGATGAGGGCCAATAAACAAACTCATCCCAGGCTTGATGAGGATACTTGTGGGTGGTTCATCTGTTTGGTTAAGTGCTGTTCACACTGCTCAGGAGGGGATACTCCGCACACGCACGCACACACCAACCCCGAAGTTGAGGTGCCTAAGGCAAATTACTTTGTATGTAAGCAGAAAATCCTACAAGTCCCCATCACTCTCTCTCCTTGGAGGTGAAAACACAGCAATACATTTTAAGCAACATTGCCCTTTCACGACACTCAAAAGCAGCTGCTTCACTCAGCCTCAACTACCACTGAAACTACCATCCACCACGCTGGCTGGGGGATGCTGGGAGCTGTAATCCGTCTGGAAGGCGGCCAGCCCTGCAGAATGTCCCTTGCCCCCACCCCCTCTCTCTCCTCAGTCAGTGTTACTTTTCCTCAGGCGGGCTCGCTTGCCGTACCGGAGCCTGGGCGGCAGACAAGCGCCTCAGAGGGAAGGAGGGAGGGAGGGAGGGAGGCAGCAGGTGCAGGCAGGATCGCGAACCCCTTCTCCGAGCATCACCCTCTTTCCCTTAAAATAATAATTTAAAAAGTCGCCACAAAGCGCGCCTCCACGGCATGAGAAAGGCAAAACGATGGGGGGAAACATGTCCTTTCGACCCGCAATTTTTTGTCTCATCCCACTTGAGCGCAATCGACCCGCCCTTTCCTTAGCAGTGGGAGCCTGAAAATAAAGACAGGGCGCTGCGGCTCGTTCCCCGCGTCTGTCTAGAGGGAAGCCGGGCATGATTGACCTCAGGGCTGCGCCGCTGCAGTGCCCACTGGCTGCCAGCGACGGTGCTAGCAGAGCAGGCGGCGGCGGGCTTCTGGTTCTTATCTCATTCGCCGCCCTTACTGTCTCGGGTTTCCTCCCGCCTCCCGCCCGCCTGCTCTGGGGCGACGTGCGGGATGAGATTTAAGGGCTCCCTTTCCCACCTCTCCCATCAAACGAGGTCTCTGAGGTGGCCGAAAGGAGCGGGCAGAGCTGGGGCAGCACAGCTTGCCTCGCTCTCGGGGCACCCACTTTTGAGGACGCCTTCCAACAACCACATAATATATGCGTGTTGTGGCCAATCACTCCTGTCGCCTTCGGTAACAGAAAGGAAGGAGGGGAACGACAGGTCAGGCGGCATCCGAGTGGAACTGTCCAGGGGGAGAGAAAGAGAAGCCTGGCGCTGTGGGGCGGGCCCACCGCCTTCCTCCGCGTCTCCCACTACCCAGATTGCGGCAGGCGAGGATTTCGCTTCCCGACCCCAACAGCCAAAGCTCACAGCTGAAAGGCGGCTCGGCAGCAGGTAAGAACATCCCATCGGATCTGGGTCCCGGAGAAGGCTCCAGGCCAAGCAAGGACGCAGCGAGAGAGGGATGGCCGAGGGGAACCTGTAACGGCAGGCGGCGGCTTACGCGGCTTTGTATGTATAGGGCAACTAGAAGGCAGGGAATAATCTGAACACGCAAACATTCTGCATGTTGATAGCAAAGGTTATGAACTTGGGCACGGATCCAACTATGACATCTCCACAGAGGTCTTATTTAGCTAAATATTAAGTTCATAATCTTGGATGAACTTTGCTATACATTGCTATTTGTGTAAGCATGCCCCTCATGCACCACAAGTTGGAGAGCATTAACATCAAAGAGCAAGGGGTCCAGAGGACAGGAAGGAAGGATTCTCCTACCTGCCTACCACCCACCCCATATCTTCAGCTGTGGCACTAGCAAAATCCCAGTCCACAATATGGGGTGTGGATTGGATTATAGCGCCTGATCACACATTAGGTTGCTGGTTTATACAGCCAAATACAATTCTGTTGCCTGACCCATTGTCTGGAGAACATCCCTGGCCACATTAAATATAACTGCCTGGGATAGGTGTGTGTGAAAGGGGTTCTTTGCCTGTCTGTTTATTTGTTTTGCTGAATTCCCACAAAGTGATGCAATCGCTCCAAGTGAATTTCCCACATACACACGCTTTTCATTTTTTGGAAGATGGAAATCTACCGTTCTAGCACACAGTAGATTATGCTCTCACAGTCAGGCTCTTTTCCATTTCCTTGCGTTCCATACATGCTGTAACTGCTTATTACATGCATAGTATCACACCTACCCTACTTCTTCAAGAGGTTCCAAGGAATACAATGCTCACATAGGTTTAGTTTCCTTTGGAAGGTAGTCACCGGAGGCTTATAGTTGTTTTGTAATATTTGCATTTATTTACAATTCAATTAATATATTGCTTGAACATAGGTGAAGGCACACATCTTAAACATTCCAACAGACAGCCAAAGTCCACTTCTCCCATATCAGGGTTCCAGGGAGGCAGGCAACACCTTAAGATGCTTAAAAATTCAATTCCCTTTCTCTGGGGGCCAGTTCACACAACATTTACCTGTAATTTCCTTAAGGAGGAGATACTTCCATCTTGGCCAGGGGCATTAAGACAGTCCTCAACAGCATTAAGCCCTTCTGTCCAATTTTATATTCAGCCAGATTTATGGTGCTATATCAGAGGCAAACTGTTGCAGGTTTTACCAGGATATTTTCCCTGTGTTCACATATTAACATACCTCAGACTTCTCATGCAAATCCATTTGGAAGTCCCTGTTTAGAAAAGTAAGACAAGAGCTATCTTAAATGGAATACCATTTATTTATTTTATTTGTTTTATTTATTACATATTTATACTGCCCAACAGCCAAGGCTCTCTGGGCAGTTCACAATTAAATTTAATGTGCCTTAGGGAGAGCAAGGCAGCTGATATTTGATTACACTGAAACAGATTCATCAAGTAGTACCAATGTGTTCAATGTATTTGATCTTTATATTAATAGGCTCAGCTTGCAAGGAAGGCTCAACTTCTTGACTACTTAGTAGGGTTAGGAAGGAGCACAAATTTGGCATACCAAACCTTGCCTTGTAGAGAGGTGGCTAAAGTAGATGTTTCAAGATGTGTCCCAATTAACTTGATACCTTCTTTAGTAAATCACTTACGATTGGTAAAAGATCTAATGTAGAGGGTCTACTCTTGCACCATATTGGCTAGGGAGCCAGCCTTGGTAGATTAACCTTCCATAGAGTTAATCGAATTTGGCCAGGCAGACTAATAGCCACAAAAGGAATTTGAGCCTTTCAGAGGCCCAAATGTATAGTTAATTGGTGTATGTATGTACATTAAATATGTTACACTTTGACAAGTCATGAGTTATTTTTTAAAATTACATGGACTTAGATTTCATCCTTTTGAGGAGCAGGCTGTGCTCAAATCAATAGAGTTAATGTGCATAGATACAGACTATGTGCATAGAAATACAGATTATGACAGACTTCCCCAACTTAGAGTCCAGCTATGTTGGACTGCAACCCATCACCCGCCTGCATGGCCAATGGCCATACTGACTGGGGATGGTAGGAGTTGTTGTGAAAGGCTAATCTATGGGAATGAGCCTCAACCTTATCATGATTTCTCCTATCATTATCTGAAGTAACAGCAGTATGTGAAAGGAGATAATTCTCTTGGCTATTATGATTGCATTTTCTGGAACCTGTTCTCCTTCATCAAGTACTCCAGCCTTCATCACCTGGTTCCCTCCAGATGTTTTGTATTTCAACTTCCATCAGCCCCAGCCAGCATGATCAGGAATCCTGGAAACTATCATCCAAAATATTTGGGGGGCACCAAGTTGAGGAAGGCTGGTAAACTGCTCTGTAAATTAGTTACTACTGAGAAAAGAATTGATTTAATATATATTGAAAAGTGTTGGGAGTCCACAATTGTGTCTTGGACTTTCAGGGTCACTTCCTACCCTCTCCTAGTATTCTGAAAGAGGTGGGTATCTTCTCATCTACTAAATGCCTAAAAGAAGTGGTCTCTCTCTTCCAGTACAATGTAATGAGAATAAAGGATCCACAGTGAGAGCTGGTGTGGTATAGTGGTTAAAGTGTTGGACTGGGATTCAGGAGATCTGGGTTCTAGTCCCTACTCAGACATGAAGCTCACTAGGTGACTTTGGGACAGTCACTGATTCTCAATCTAACGTACCTCACAGGGTTGTTGTGAGGATGAAATGGAGAGGAGGAGGAGAATTCCTTGCAAGAGGAAAAAGACAGGATATAAATGTAAAAATAAATAAGTACCATTTATTGGACTTTGGGCTCAGAAGGGAAACCAAGAACTGTCTGCACTGTTTGTTCTATCCCAGGTTCCTCTAACTACTACAATTTTAATTATTAAATATTTCAGATTTTCACATGGGAATGTTGGTTCTCTCTCACTACAAGGAAGCTGTGTTTTCCCCTTAAGCTCCATTAAATCTCACTTGTCACAGTTAGAGGAAAGTACTTAATTTTGAACTTATTGAGAAAAACAGGTATAACTATGTTTGATATTAAGCAAGCCTTTTTATTCATTGATGTCATTGGAAACTTAAAGGATTGAGTGACCAGAGGGCTTTGACATGGCCCCCAATGCATATCTACTTCTTCCTGTTGCATGAAACTAATTGTGCCCTGTAGGGATTCCCATGTGCAATATTCACTATATCTATCCATTTCAGGGAGTCCATATATGCAAAACAATGAAGGAGAAAGTTTATCCCAACTGCAGCACTAGCTTTGGAAGTATTGACAAGGGCAGGATAGGATAAATAGATTTTGCCCTTGAAAGCACTATTTTTAAAGGATTATATCAGTTGTCACTAATGGCCTCTGTCAGTGTGAAAGAGGATGTATTTATCTCCCCAACATCTGACTACATTTGCTTCTTTGTTTGAAATCCCTAGCATAAAACTGCTGAAGTAATACACATGGTGTCGCCTCTTTCAATTTAGCTAAAACCAAGCCCTGTTTCCATCTCTGCTAAAATCACATTGCTAGCATATCCTGACTAATGCCCCCAAAGGAAACACTGTGTGCTTCCAGTAAAGTGTTTCATTAGGTAAATGTTCAAGGCAGTTATTTACGGTAAAATGATATTATTTTGGAGCTGCCAGTTCAAGCAAAGAAGAGTACTATGGTACTTGTGTCAGGTGAATTGTTACTAAAAATTGTTACTATTGAGACCTAAACTAGAAATTAAGGCACAGGCATGTGTAACAGAGGAGTAGTGATTGAGAGGATGTTTAACTCTTTCCCCTCCAGTTATTTTCCTGCTCAAAATCTCACCACACCACCACCCTGTACCTGCTCTTCCACTTGCCAGGTGACAGGTGCGTATTTTTCCCCTTGTGAGTGGAAAAGCAGGTGGAAGCCATTTTGAGTGGCAAAATAACTGGAGGGGAAATTATTGCTTATGAATTGCTTAGTCCCATATTACTCTGTTCATGTAAGTAGACAGTTCAACTGAGTAATTATTTGTGGAAGTGAGCAGATTATTAGAACAGATTCGTAAGATAAATTTTCATGCCACTTCATACATTTTAAGATACATGTTTTTTTTCCTGACAAATAAATTAAGCTCAATTTGGAAGGAAAAGACAAGTAACCATGTGTGGATCTATAGCTTCTAATTTTTCTTTCTTCCAGTCCCTAAACAAGGAAGAGCCTATAATTTCAAATTACGGGTAATATAAAGCTGAATGTATCTTGGCTGAGTTGTTACAGAAGAAATCATCAGCACTTTAGGAGTTTGAAATATTTTTTCTTGTGACCGTATGCTATTTCTTTTTAAAAACATAAAATGTATGATTTTATATATGGTTCATTATATTTCACTAAATTCTTTTAGTTAACTTGAGCACTTGTGGGGCTACCCACTCCAATCTGCTATGGATGGAATCTGGATTAGCCCTTTCATAAAGTCCAAAACTCAAAACTGTACACAGCTAAGAGAATTCCATTGGCCTCATTATGTTTGAAGGAATGATAAGTAGAGAAACTTATCATGGCAAGTTCACATGTAATGAGAAGTGTAGATGAATTTCCCTGTGGGGTTTCTCATCATGGTGGCCAGCATTTTGAATATTTGGTGGTGGCATGCTGTAGTTTCTCCTTACATGTAAACCTACCAAGAGTGGGTTGTTGTGGTGGTTGAGAAACGAGCCACAACCCTAAAACAGCCCATAGGTTCTGGGTGGCTTACGAGCCACCCCAACAACCCACCCTCACTGGTTTTACATGTAATGAGAAGCCGCCGCAGTGGCAGGTTGGATTGCCAACCCGGTGCCCACAGACACTACAACCCACCATGGCTAATAAACCACAGTGGCTAAGATGATTGTGCAAACCAGATCATTTCACTTAAGTGTCTGCTTTGCATACATCCTTAGTTGATGTCACAAGTAAAAAAATCTTTAGTAAATAGCTAAAATGTAATGGCTGGCTCATAACATTTAGGTTTAAAATAATAGGCAATTTCTAGACTTATTTTTTCTTCTTAAACCATACTTTATTTATTTATTTATTTATTACATTTCTATACCGCCCAATAGCCGGAGCTCTCTGGGCGGTTCACTTGCTGTAGGCTTTGGCTAGTTTGCTTGTCTTGTTAGATTTTGCTAATCTTATTTTGAAAATTTGTTAGATGCTCTTGGCCTCACAGAGTGAATAGGTGCAATTTGAAGAAATATGGCGAAATTTACTCTTTGTGTCCCTGACTTATTATGAGAATCTTATTTTTAGATGTCATGTTAAAATTCATTTATTACAGCTGCACCCATTGTTTCATCTGATCTCTTTACAAGGGCTGGAATTAGTGATGTTGAAAGTGTAGGTATTAGTCATTTTGGTACTTCATAAAAATCCTAAGTATTTCCTCTAAGTAACTTGGATTTGTGTGCTTTCAATTTGGCCCAACGTGCAAGTGCTGAATGTATAAGTGCTGAATGTACCTACTTGCAGCTGTTGAGTGGAGTTGCCCTTGATAATAGCTTGGAAGTTTCTGCTGGCACAGAATGCACCCACTCACCTCCTCATAGCAGTGAGCCACTGGAGGCTCAATATGCCAGCATTTCAGCCTCTGCATTGCCTCCTATTGTCTTTCTGACACTATTACATTTGTCAAGGTCTTCAATGGCTGCCCTATACATATGGAAATCCTTCCCTTGGAGTTGTTAATACATTTACCAAAGTCACAAATGCGCACACACACAGAGTGCTGGAATCAAGAATAGTGTTTGTTCAAATCTCAAAGGACCTGAAGAGGAGACAGTGGCGGTTACCCCCACAATTGAGTATCTTGTATGTGTCCTGTTTAGTATGTCTGGTGAGTATGGAATGTTAGAACTGAGTAGGTGTGGTTTGTGATGTAATAGGTAGGGTGGGGGAGGAGTATATAAAGAGTGACTGAGGGGAGGAGCTAGTTAGTGTGTGTGTTAGGTTGGTTAGATTGTTGTTGGGAGTGGAGATTGGAATTGTTTGTGGAGTGAGAGGAGATTAATTGCTAGGGATTTAAGATTGATGTGGAGAGAGAGAGAGAGAGAGAGAGAGGTTGTTGGTGTGTGGGGAGTTTGGATTAGGCAGGATTGGAAGCATATTTTCATTTAAAGCTTTTAACATGACAATAAACTTATTATTATTTTGTTAGCTACCATTTACCATGTGTCAGCTTGGCATTATTTACCTGCCTCACAGTTATCAAACACCCACACCAGAATATATCCACAGTACATTTAAAAACAGATCCAATATTTAACCTGTTGCCCTCATAGCTAGGGGAAAGATTTTATTTAACCCTCCCATGGGTTTTCAAGTGGTGATGCTTGGCCTGAGAAGGGTTTATGCAGCTGGCCTACTATAGGTGTAACGTCGCAGAGATATGCAACCCAGTGCATGTCATCTCTTCAAGTCATGTCAGTGCAAGTTCATTTTTGTGCAGCAGAACAGATACTTCACACAGAATTATTTCCTACAAGGAAATGACTTTCTCATGATGTCATGCACTCATTACATATGGTGGTGCACACATAGTTTTCCTATTCAGAAGGTGATATTCCTATATGAAACGTTTGTGTGCGCTGTGATCCCAAGGTTTAGATGGTGTAAACTGAAGCCCTCAAGTTGGTTGACACTTGCATAAACATCAGTTGATTACAGTACATTTTTTGACTGGCAGCTGAAAGTGTGAACTGACTTCATTTCAGACCAATGGGTACAAGGTGTGAAGAGACATATCTGGAAAGGACCGTTCAAACATGCGAGTCATCAGGTGATATTGTAGTTATAAAGTGATGAATATGCATGTGTGAACCAGGCCTTAGTTATTGCTAACTCTGGTAAATGGTATTTTTATGGTTTATGCAGCCATCTAAACCCACACAGTACAAAGAGAGTGCACTGAAGTTCAGAAGCTAGACATTTTGTTCATTTTTATGGTGCTCCCGACTAAGTTGCAAGCTTACTTCTGCAAATAGAAGGAGATGGGCAAAACAGAAAAGAAACTGTTCTTGTGATGTTTATAGTCTGACTGGAAATAGCGGACATCTTTTCTGAAAGTCTGTCCTACTTATGTTTATATTCTCTATCCAGGAGTGTATATGGTGGCACATCTATTTATACCACTTAAGGGGAGCAGATTGTTTGAATGTCTGTTTTAGATGCTTTTAAGAAATTCACTAAGGCCAAAGCTACACCTTGTGTCAAATCATAACGAACATAGAATAAAAAGCAGGAAATAACACTATGAAAATGGTATGTGGAATGTGGGTTGTGCCCTAACTGTTATAAGTGCGCTTCAATACCACTACAAAGCAGTAGCATAGATCTAGCCTAAGTTGTATGACTTTTACACTTCAGTTTTTCAAGTTTTGGCAAGGATATGATGAAAATGCATTTTGTGTGGTTAGGTCATTTCCATTAAACAATAATTTTTTTAATGATTTGAAGGAAGCTACCTTCCCATTTCTACTGCAACAACTCTAAATCCAAAGAATAATAACTAACCAGCCATTCCCCCAGCCAGTTCTAAAGCATTTTTGGTAGTATATTGCAATAAACAATTATTAAACAGTGTAAAAGCAGGAAGTGCCCAAGAGCCAGTATGGTGCAATGGTTAAGGTGTTAGACTGGAAGTTGGGAGATCCAGGTTCTAGTCCCCACTCGGCCATGGAAACCCACTGGGTGACTTTGGGCCAGTCACAGACTCTCAGCCCAACCTACCTCACAGGGTTGTTGTTGTGAGTATAAAATGGAGAGGAGGAGGATTATGTATGCCGCCTTGGGTTCCTTGGAGGAAAAAAGGCAGGATATAAATGTAATAAATAAATAAATAAATAAAATCATCATCAAAATTGACACATTCTCTATATGTGTACCTAGCAAGTCTTATGTGAGATTTTATTTCTCCCAGGTGTCAATTTACCTGTACACTATGCTCATAATCTAAAGCCATCCTATAGGTGCCTCCTCTGAGGGAGGCTTGGAAGGTGGCAACAATGTAGACACCTTCTCAGTGGCGGCCCCCTAATTATGGAATGAACTCCCCAACAAGGCCCGCCTAGTGCCAACATTGTTATCTTTTTGCTGCCAGGTTAAGACCTTCCTCTGTTCTCCAGCATTTGGCAACATATGATGAGGTTTTTAATCAGGTCATGGGATTTCTTTTTGTCAATTGTTAAAATTGTTTGTATTTGTTTGTATGTGTTTCTGCTGCCTGTTTATATGTTTGTACTGAAACTTTTTTATATTGGGTACAATTACTATATTTTTAAGGTTTTTAATAATTGAGCTGGGTTCGCACATTACTTTAGCCATAATGATTTATAAGCTACTTATAGTAGCTTATTTTCCAAATAACCATCTCTCAGGTATGCTTTAAGGTAGATTCCTGCATTGAGCAGGGGGTTGGACTCGATGACCTTATAGGCCCCTTCCAACTCTACTATTCTATGATTCTGTGATTCTACTGTTATCCCCACACGGTTGGACAAATAAATTACTGAGCATAGCTTATTTTCCCCACCCTCATCCCTCTACAGTCCTTCCACTTAGCCGGGATGGTATCCCAGCTTTTTTTGTGTTGGAAACCAAATCCCAGCATCCCCTGCACGGCAACTACATCACCTGCATCTCTCTGATTAGCCTGTCTCACACTGGGGACATATTCGTCTGTCTCCTGTCTTTGCCAGATTCCCGCCATTATTGGCGCATTGCTGAATATTAGCCACTTTTCCACTCCCCTCAAAAGGTAGGGGCAGTTCTAAAACCATGAAAATTTTCAGGAGTGGGACAAAAACTTCATACACAGCATCCCTTCATGGAGATGCACCCGGTGCAAGTCAGTAATCCTGCACAGCTGCCGCTGCCTGACCACCAAGGAGTTTGATACTTTGTGAGTTTTCAAAGTGCACCTCCAAGCGAAGGATTAGGACAGGGTCAGGCAGCGAGATTTGCCTAGCAATCTGTTGCTAGGAAAATCATGGAAACAGAGCAGAGCAGTGGCAGTTATTTTGACCGCTCTTGCCAAGTGACTCTGTAACTGATTTTCAAGCCATTGTGGAGTGCCAGGCGATACGATAAGTCATTATGGTTTAAATAAACCTCACTGCAGAACTTCGCTTATCAGAGTGGCTCATTTTGGCTAAATAAGACACCATGGTTGAGGAAAACCACTTGCAGATGACACAATAGACCACCATGGTTTATTCAAAAAAAAATAAACCATTGTGGCTTATTGTGACATGCGAACCCAGTTTCTGCAAACCACCCAGAGAGCTTTGGCTATTGGGCAGTATAGAATGTAATAAATGAAATGAAATTTATTTTCTGCCTATTCCCTCTGTAAAGCTAAACATACCAACTTGCTAATTTAAGATAGATCTTGTTGTGACTGCTGGCAAGAGAACTAGTACATTTCTCAGGAGCCCTTCTTAAGACAGAATAATGGAGGAAATAGCTTTCCACACTCACTATTGCTCCATCCTCACCACCACTTCACTCACAAACTGACAATACAAACAGTTGACCCACCTATAGGAATGGCAGTGAGGTATCTGTTTGTTATCATCTTTCAAAAATTGCTCCAGATAATGATTATTCAAAGAAATGTAAAGAAAGAATGCAAATCTACTGAGTACTGATCCTGTGGGAGCTGTCTTTAATTCAAAAGCTTTGTGAGTTGCACCCATAGTAAGAAAAAGTTCAATTTTTTTAACTACATTCATAATAGCATACTTGCATGCAAAGTCCATGACATCAACAGTGTTAAGTGTTAAGGAGTTACCAAGAATTGAGTCCATACTGTTGTGCTTGCTTGGAAAAGCAGTCATTGCCAATGCCCCAAGCAGTTTCATTTAAGTCAAAGGATGACACTAATTGTTACATAGGAAGTTGCCTTACAGTGAGTCAGACCATGGGTCCATCTGGCCCAGAATTGTCAATACTGACTGGCAGCAGCTTTGCAGACTTTCAGGTGGGCGTTTTTCTAGACTCCGGGGATTAAACCTGGGACTTTCTGCACCAAAGCAGGTGATCTACCACTGAGCCACAGCCCCTCCACTTTGTTGCAAATGAAAGGCAGAATGGTCCTGTAAGATGAACATTCTTTGAACTTCCCTTAGCCTGAATGAGGGCATCTTCATATGGTCTGTTTTTGAACTTGGGTACGAAACCACAATGCAAAACACACACACACACATACACACACACATGAATCTTCTTTATACTCAGTCATATCGTTGGTCCATCTAGCCCAGTGAACTCAGGTAGTGGTCTTTTCATATACATTTTTCATATCTGATGTAGCGCATGCACTTTGTGTGGGGGTATTGTAGTATAACAAAAACAAATTAATATGAAGCAGATTTAGGAGATATTACATGAGATAAGCAGCTGTCTCCAACTTGTTCTTCCTCCAGCCCCCAGTATCTCTGGTAATGTTTGGTAACAGAAACACGTAATGTGCCATCATCACATTCAGCATTTGCCTGCCCTCACTCACGTACACTAGTTGCTGCTTGCAAGGAGTGGGAAAGTGCTGACTGCAATGATGTCATAGAGGGAGGAGCCATGACAGAGCCCCTGTTTTGCATGCAGAAGGTATGCATGCATGTCCAGGTATGGCTGGGAAAGACTCCTGTCTGAAACTCTGGGGAGCCACTGCCAATATGGTCTGACTCAGTAGAAGGCAGCTTCCTTTGCCCATAGGATAGTATTTCTTTTATCAAACATACCTTCAAGACAGGGAGGCGGGAGGGTCAGCAGCCATATGGCTCGCCGTAATCTAGGCCCTTTCAGAGAGACAAATACACCATATTGGTCCTTGATATTTAAACAAAGCCTCCCCTCCCCTCCCCCCCTCACTACACACATATGCAAATTCACAATGTCAAACCAACGCTTAACAAAAATATGTATTATGTAGAATGAATCCACAGGGAACATATGTGCTATAGCAGCTGGTATTACAGTATAATTTCCATTGGGTGGGAAACAAGCATATCAGGAGAAAAACTTTTCTCTTGGCTTTGGTGTGCTGTGTATATTTTGAAAGCCTATGGGTGCTGGAAAGAGTTTTAGGAGAGTGGCCATTTATGCCAGATGCAGTAACTCCTTAAATAAATGAGATATACACCCAGAGGTCTGACTCTTTCTGGTAATAAATATCTTAACTCTATAGTACAGATGGGTGTTAGTTCATCAGGGGTTCTGGGTTACAGTGCAAATTTGGTTAGTTAGCATTCTGATCTCTGCAGTATCACTGAACCAACTGGACTTATGTGGGATGATTCTCCTGAACTTCTTAAAGATATCAGCATAATCTTGCAGGGCACACCCTGGAATGAGAATATGTGAGAGTTCAAACTGTACAGTATTCCAGGGATGGGCAGAATCTAGACCTCCAGATGTTTTGCAATTCAACTCCCAGCCATGCTGGTTGGGGCTTCTGGGAGCTGAAGTCTAAAATATCTGGAGATCTACATTCTGCCCAGCCTTGCAATATTTCATTTATTTATTTATTTGTTACATTTATATACCGCCCCATAGCCAAAGCCCCATATAAACCTCTGGCTTTCCCAACCTGGCACCCTCCGGATATTTGGGACTTTAATGTTCAGCAGGCCCCAGCAGGCTTGACTGATGGCCAGGAATGCTAGGACAAAACAAGAATTAGTGTCCACTGAGGAGCCAGCTTTTATTGAACTCAGGTTCCCATAAAATCAAGAGTTTGCTCACTCCTTGGGAGTCTTCTATAAAAGTACTTGATTACATTATGTGATAGCCTTCATTTCAGATGTCAGTGGTCTAGTTAGCAAATCAGAACGTTATTTAGAGAAGAGGGATTTTTACTATTGGTGGTGGTAGTGTAGACAGACTAATAGATATATTGGCAACAAGTGTTAGTGTCAAGTAATAACATTTGCAGGGCGGGGAAGGAAAGTTACCTCCTGACATTAAGATTTTTTTAATTAACAAACTTTGAAGGACCAATAGATAAGGAAAAGGAAATACTCCTTTATCAAATGTTTTTTGCTGCTTGAGTAGAATAGGTAAAGCATTGGTAAACTAATCACATCCCAAGAATTAGAGAGTGGTCTATTAAGCTATGGGTTTTGCAGTTCTAAATAAATTAACTTGGATTAATAGAGCAAATTAGGGAAGGAGGTTCTATGCCAAGTTTGAGCAACAATGGAAGCGACTTAAAACAATTCTGGAACAGTCACCAAATTTTGTTGGTATCAGGTAACAGTAACACAAATTTGTTGGTATCAGGAAAAGGAAGTGTTGGAATAAGCTGGCTGTGTAGACCTCTTTTTCCTTTGGAAATTTTAATTTTTAAAATCAATTTTAAAATGTGCAACAAAATTACTTAGCAGCTGGACCTTCCTTCCTAATGACTCTAAACTTACATCTCAAAAGGACCAGTCAGTTGAAACCAGTTAGCCTATTATTAAAAGGAGCTTGAGTTTTTGGATGCGAATTGGTAAACAAAAAGTTAAGATAAGCCCATTCAGGCATCCTGGTGTGGTGCCAATTTGTCAGATGCTCTAGAGGGCACTGTTGAGCTACACCAAGTATAAGGGTTTGTCATAGGAGAAAAGGAACAATAATGTGGTGGGGCCATGGGTACCTTATGCCTGAGGGCCTACAGGAACAAGCAACTGGCTATTTCTCTGAATCCATCCCATATGGCTTGTACAAACTATTTGGCTCATGGCTGCTTGTTCTCTTAACAATAGCTTCATATAATAGCTCTATTTTGTGCAGAACAAGAGATTAGAATAATATGCATGTTTTCCAAAGCATAAATTGCCTAACATTCAGCCCAGTATCTAAAGCATTACAAGTACATTCTAGTAATCACCTTGTGAATAGGGAGTATTTGACAGTGATGATAAACAACTGGGATCTGCAACAAATATTGTTCCATATCTTTATCCCCTAACAGGAGTACTCCTTGTTCAGGATTTGAGTCAGCCATGACCACTTCCAGATTACTATAAGGTGTAAAGGCCAATTTACACCTCCTCAATTTCCTTTTCCAACAGATATTCAACCTACTGTGACTCCTGGAAGTTACTGAGTATTCTCAGTCCTCACTGGACAGTTTTGGAGTTGTTGCTTTTTGTCCCTTTTGTTTTTTAGTAGTAAAGTTGGAAGGAGCCTATAAGGCCATCGAGTCCAACCCCCTGCACAATGCAGGAATCCACCGTAAAGCATACCTGACAGATAGCTGTCCAGCTGCCTCTTGAGTGCTTCCAGTGTGGGAAAGCCCACTACTTCCCTAGGTCATTGGTTTCATTGTCGTCCTATATTACATCTGTATACCTCAGAGTTTACTTAGACATGCTGATATTTCCCTTTTGTTTTGTCTCCAACCCTACTAGAAGGAATGATACTGGAGTTCACTGAAGATTATTATTATTATTATTATTATTATTTATTTATTTATTTATTTATTTATTACCCGCCTCTCCCTTTGGATCAAGGCGGGGAACAACATTAGAACAGGAATTGATACATCTTAAAAATTTCTTGATTTAACATTGATCTGGATAGGCCTGCCGGAAAAGGCTAGTCTTTAAAGCTGCCTTAAAATCACACAGAGAGTAAATTTTACGAATCTCCTCTGGCAGGCCATTCCACAATCTGGGGGCGACAGAAGAAAACGTCCTCTGGAAAACTGATGTCAGCCTAGGTTTAGCTGACTGAAGTAAGTTCACCCCAGAGGACCTGAGTGTGTGGGGCGGACTGTATGGGAGAAGGCAATCTGGCAGGTAACCTGGACCCAAACCATTTAGAGCTTTAAAGGTAATGACCAACACTTTGTACTTCGCCCAGAAACTAATTGGCAGCCAGTGGAGTGATTTTAATGTTGGGGTAATATGCTCACCAACCAGATGCTTCCAGACTGACAGCTTCTAGTGCTATCAAACAGACAATGTGCAGCTATTTTCTGTGGTAAGAAAAAACACAGGAAGACAACAAAATGGAAGACAACATTGTCTGGGTCCCCTGTAAAATGACATGAATGATGCAAGGCATCATTTAATAAAAGCCTCATCTGGAAGCACCCTAAGAGTTCAAAACAGAAAAAGATGTACCAATTGGAAGTTGGCTGAGATAGTTTGTGACACGGGAGAAATGTCAATAGCAACCTGTAGTTATTATAATGTTTGATATATAAATAAAACCCAACTGCCTTCACAAAAGTAATACATGCACAATAACACAACATGGTACCAGGTGTGAACATGGCCTTAGCTAGACCTGACGTTTATCCCGGGATCGTCCCGGGTCATCCCTGCCTGCTCCTGTGTGTCATTTACATGAACAGGGATGACCCCAGGACAATCCCGGGATAAACCTTAGGTCTAGCTAAGGGTCATGTGGACTTTGTAAATGCCTGTGATTAGTGAAGAGGTGAACCTATAAGCCACAGTTATACCTCTGCTGAATATCATATCATTGAACTAAGTGTAAGGGGAGGAGCAAATTAAAGAGCAAGGATAGAAGAACTGTTGCTAAGAAAAAATACTGCAGTGTTTTCAAGTGCAAACAATAATAGTGAAAATGTTAACACAGAATTTCTTCAACTTTAAAGCCCCACCCAGGATCTGCCTTCTTCCACCTCGTTTTGGGGTATCCTCCTCTCCAACACACTTCATAGCTCCCCCCATTCAGCAGGATCTCCTCACTCCCTGTGTAGTATTTTCAGGGAGCTGGAGGGGCTGCCATGGGAAGTAGGTGGGCGGGGAGGTCCGCCTTAGTGCAGTTGGTCCTGCTTAAATCTGGATCCAACCCTTTGCATATATGCCCTTGGCAGCAAGCTCCCATAATAATTATCCCTACATTGAAATACAGATTTTAGAGCAATTCATCTATACTTAGAAACTCCTTCCTATATAAAAACCATATAATATTCAATCCCTCTTGTGCATCTTGAAAGATATAGGAAGCCTTCAGTTGATTGAGACATCCAGATGGCCAGGTGATAAAGGCCTCAAATGGCACTGCATAAAGTGGGTGCTTCAGGCTCTAATGAAGAGTTATGCTTGTTCAGTATCCCTGATTTGCATGTATTGCATGTAGGTACTGATAATTATGCCTGAAGGTCTGAACACATGCTGGCAGTGTTGGAGAAGTTGGTTGGGAATACCAGCTTGCAAGACAACAAAACGAACTTTTAAATGTATAAATAGCTTGGAAGCAGCTCTTCTCTGATATGGTGCCAACTGTTTTCTCATCTCAGAAAGATTGTTGATCCACATTATTACACCAGTTCTGTTGATCTCTAAGAGCTCCATCACACCAGCGATTTATCGCACACTCACCATGCCTGGTATGAGGTTTTGCAGCCCAGTACTCACATGACGTTGCGTATGTCCTGCACTCATTTCGCCTCTTCCCCTCCATGTTTCATTTCTTTTTGGAGCAGGAAAAGTCTAGGTTTTTTCCCTCCATGCGAAATAAATGCACTCCTCCCTCCCATGTATTGCTGTCAATGCGAGGCAGCTTCATGCCCAGTACCGAGTTGCAGTGCACAGTCACTTCTCTTCCCCTGTAGTTCACTGAGTCGGTCCATCGTACTTTGGGTCATCTAAACCAGTTTATAAAGATCCTAGGGAAAGCACGGTGTGTTCTTTATCTCCCCCTGCCCCTTCTCCTAAGTTTTACAGTGCAATAATACTTTGTTGAAATGAGGATAGGTAGACCAGTCCGTGGACATGCAAGGGGTTGACTTTCCATAACCCGTTAATAGACATCATTACACCATTTCAGCCTACCAGAATTGCATTCAATTGCAAAGGTAAACATGCATTGGATTTTAGTATGACTTGGATGTAAATGCAGTTGAAATCAGTGGGATTTACTCTGATGTAAGGGAACAACAGATTTCTTACTTTATGAACTGGTGATGCACAGATTCACATTATCAAAGTTAAAGAAAATAGATAGTTCACAAATGCAAACAGGTGGGCTTTGGCGTTGGTGGACTATGGGGAAAGGGTTTAAGGGGGGATTTAAAAAACCCTGAAAACTCAAGGGATGAGCCGCTCTGATTCAAACTTGGGGTGGCTAAAGCCCTCCTTAAGAAATATCACTGTGCCAAGTTTGATGTCTTTATTTTAAAAAATTATGCAGATGTAAGCATTTTGGTTACCTTGGAGCAAAGGAGGAGACCTGACCACCCTTTGAAATGAGCAAAACAAACCTTTGCTCCTCCTCCCCTGTAAACCTTTCCCAAGCCAAGCGGCAGCAACAGTATCAGCCCATGTGCTCCCCCACTGCTTCCTACAAACGGCCTCCCTTCCTTGGAGTTTGTTTAATATGGTCTTAGGGGAAAGTGTAGTGTTTTGTTTTACCATAGTTGCGCAGTTTGGGGCTGCTGTACTATTGTATCTGCGCAGAAATAAAGAAATGTGTTTTTTTTAAAAAAAAATAAAATAAACTGCAGGGCAAATTCTGATATCCATGCTGCCAGTGTTGAACATCCTTTTCTGTTTATCTGCTGTTCAGCATGGAATCTAGTTCTGGAATCTCAAACACTGAGGGGAAACTTATCGGGGGGGGGGGGGGGAAGCAGCCGCTCCCTGGCA